>NW_023663895.1:10000-14423 GCF_015228065.2 Penaeus monodon | reverse complement strand
TGATCGTCTAACACACTTATTTCACAAAACGAGCTAATCACTCTGAATTAGCTAAGCTTGCTCGTAATTAAACCGTTTTCCTTCTTCTTCCAAGCCTAAGCACAGATCAAATTATCCAGTGAAACACCAGCAAAATAAACTCGTAAGGTATTGTTTTTGTAACGAAAAAACAATCCAAAACAAGCGCTCACAGTTACACACACACGGATCCGCTCGGGGACCGACGCACACACCCTCTACCACTGAGTTCCACGTTCACACTAATCCCCAAAGGCCGCGGAAGACCACTTGTTTGGGGGTGAGTGAGCCCAATCGTACAGGTGCCAAATACGCTTATTACTTCGATGAACAATATTTGATTCTCTAATTCTTCTTGATTTATATGTCTTAATACTGTGTGGATATTCAGTTTATAAAGCGATGTATAAATATAGGAGTGATTTGTCTAAAGTGAACTTTTTTTATTATAGATACTTCGAAATGTTTGAGGTTCTAAGGAGAGTTAATTGTACGTGAGATTCGAGCAATCTTACCTAATCTTCGACAGTAACACCATAATATTTATACTTCAGGATATTTTTTTGTTGTTGTTTCTGATCTTCCGCGTTCCTTAGTAACTGTTGTTTGCGTCTCTTGCGTTTTTGTTTTTTGTTTTTTTGTTTACTTTCAACATCTTGAACATGGTTACGTAGAGGTATTTTTAACCACAACCCAAATGATAACGAAAAGTCTAGGTAATTGCCGTCGTCATCGCGGTCTGTTTATAGTAACTGTATCCGAGGTATAGCATTCACTATCAAAATACAGGGACGTCGATTTATTGTGGCGATGGTTGTTACACTGCTCAGGCCTTTTATCGCAAATTTTATGATGTCTGAAAGGTTTCTGTGGTATGTCTATATTGTCTGCAATGTTGCTGCAATTCTTGAACAATATAACTGGGACTATAAGATGCTGAAGGGAAACATTAGTGTCAACAATTATGTCTTTAATGATAAATAATATATAGAACGTTGGCAGTGGCGAAAGATTATCACACCAGTTTTGTAATTCATGTTATCATTGTTATGATAACTCATTATTGTTGTTGTTACTTTTATCATTGTTGTTGTTACTTTTATCATTGTTGTTGTTACTATTATTGTTGTTGTTACTGTTACTATTATTGTTGTTACTCATTATTATCATTATCATAATTATTACATTATTATCACTATTATTAGTCACTATTATTATTATTATTATTATCATTATTATTATCATTATCATCATCGTCATCATCATCATCATCATCATTATCGTCATCGTCATAGTCATCATCAACATCGTCATCGTCATCGTCATCATCATAATTAGCATCATCATCGTTATCATCGTTATTATTATCCTCATTATTGTTTTTATTATCACTGTAATAATTACAATTTTACTCTTACTATTATAACTATTACTACTGCTACTACTCTTATATTATCATTATTACTACCATTATTATCATTGATATAATAATATATTCATTATTATCATTTTTCGTATTATTATTATAGTCATTATCATTACTCTATCATTATGATTCTTATTATTATTACCATCAATACAATTATTGTTGTTTTGTTCACCATCAAATTAATAATTATCATGCTTTCTGCATAATCAGTTGATGATATCAATGTTGGGAAAAAAGAAGAATAATACTAAAAGGAATAAAACAAATAAAAAAATATATTTTTCCTACGATCCGAGTCAAGGTTATTTAGTTTCAGAAGACAGTAGAAGTCACGGAAACTGCAGCTCAAGTTGTAAGAAAATAAGATCAGCTGTTCAACGGAATTCATGACCAGTCATTAAATTCTTCTCACAATGGGAGAGAAAAGGGGGATTTCTAAGTCAATAAGACGAATGAATTTCTGTTGCCGAGACGATCATATAAATCAAAGCATGCGATTCGGATCATTACGGGGGGGAGTTGCCAGAAAGCTATTTATCTTTCTATGCTGTCGGTATCTTAGGTTTGTTTCCATCTCTCTCTCTCTCTCTCTCTCCCTCCCTCCCTCTCTCTCTCTCTCTCTCTCTCTCTCTCTCTCTCTCTCTCTCTCTCTCTCTCTCTCTCTCTCTCTCTCTCTCTCTCTCTATAAGATGTGGATAATTCTATTTCTGTTACAGGATGTGGATAATTCTATTTCTATTACCAGTGGACCACGTGGCTGTTTTCCACGTGGATCCAAATGTCCCAAATAAGAACCACCCGCTCAGCGAGGGCGGAGGTCACATTTTATATCTGACCTCGTTTGACCGGGAGTTCGTGTGAAGCACCGACGCGGTAGGGTCACCTCTCGCCTCCCTCCGGGGGAGTTCGTGTCAAGCGACCAGCGCGGTAGGTCAGCTCCGCCCTCTCTCCGGGCAGCTGACCGTGGCCTCCACGCGGCGCTTTTGACCCTTTAGACAAGTCGTAGCGTCGTCGTAGCGTGTGTTCACCCCTTTACGTGTGTTTTGCGTCCCTGTCAGCCACTGTACTAGAGTACGAATACCCGTTATATCTGGTGGCAGCGAGGGCCGTTGCATCCTTTTGGCATGCAACACGGACACACCACCCCCGAAGAAAATCCGCTCGACCGCTTCAAGACATGGCTAAGAAAAAAACACGTAAGTACACGTTTGGGCCCCTTTCTTATTTCTTTTCCCTTCCTTCTCCCATACATGTGTTAAGCCGTTGTTTTTTGTTGGGTTAAAAGGTGCTAATGACAGCAAATGGCACGTTCTCCACTATTCTTCCACCTCAGATCGCATTCCGTGCGATCGAGTATGTGATCAATAAACATGAATATCGTTCGTTAGTTAAGTAATTATTTATTTTCTCTCGTTTTAAGATATTTATATTGTTTCATCTGCAACGAATTTAACGCGTTCGTGATTTTATCTTATCACGAATACCATTTCATTTTATCTCGTTCCTAACCCTCGCCCCCGACCTGACCTGACCTCACTTTCTCTTTTCCCGGTCGGTGGCGGCGTGGGTAGGGTCAGGTTACATTGCTTTTTGGTGACACGTTCTATCGGCGCTAGAGCGAAGCAGGTAACAAAATTGTATTATTTGGATATAGCGTAGGATCTTCCCCCATATCATAGTGCACAGGATTGCCCGATATTGCCCCGGGGTTGCGTAAACGCCTAATAGATCTGCGCTCCGTCGTTCGAGAGTAGGTGCAATAACCGAAGTTATTCGTTCGTTCGGCTCCCTTGAGTCGGTGTGACCCGCGGTTACGTCCGTTAATTAATGTAGGACTAGGGTTTAAGCTAGAATCATTATTCGCTTATTAATCACACCTTTCTCACCCTCTTGAAGCGCTTGCAGTTTTGGGTACCCCCAAGCGTTTGTGTGATTCGTGAAAATGTATATATCCTTCGGGAATTTTGCGAGCGCCCATTACAGATACGCAGAAGAGAGCAGGATATTATATTCTGGCTCGAGTCGCTTCAGTCATATACGGCATTTGGGTATAGGATCCCCCGTTATTGAGTTTTATTGAAGTCTGACGTGCAAAGCTAGACATGTACCTCGGCAGTTCAGATTTCTGACCCCGAGAAGATTTGCTTGATAAAAAAAAAATTGGCGAATATTTTTTCATGTCACCATTCATTCATGCGTACAGTCTGTCGCATATCATTATATGTTGAATTCAATGTGGTAGTTGAAATAATCTTAAATAGCTAGCATTGCTAATTTACTTCAGTTTTGTTATAGTGAACGTTAATATTCGTGTTTATGATTCATTCTCTGTGTGAGGTCACTCGCTTTTCCCCCTCATTAACGCTAGCTGTCACTCACACACGCATACACACACAACCTTCACCTCACTCACACACGCAGGACAAAAAACACTGACCCTTTTCATTAATAAGGCTGGTTGCTGTCTAGTGCCGGCGTAAAGATTTTTTATGTATCTCTTTAGCCCGCAATTTTGTCCGTCGTGACGAGTGGTTCGTACATAAAGTACAAGTTACATCTATTTCTTATCTGTGTGACGACTATGGTTCAAATAGATCTTCGCGGATCGCCGATGTCGTTCCCTTATCTATTCTCATATCTATCAGAGATGGTTGGTAGTTCAAATAGGTCTATGCGGACCCCTACTGACATCTCCCTCTTCTATTTTTTCTTTACCTTTGTGAAAATAAAACACAAAATGAAAAAAAAAGACGAAAATAAGTTAAAAAACCAACATTAAAAACCGTAAATTGTTATGAATAACCGGCTAGTGGTAATTACCACCTCATCTTCTCTGTTGCCTTTCTTTTTCTCTTACTCTGGCCCTTACGTGTATGATCTGGCTCCCCGACTTTATATTGCAGTCGGACCGACACGGCACCGAAGGAGGACCCTTAGGATGCTGTAAGAAGGACGTCATCGAAGATCGCCATAGGC
>NW_023663895.1:0-5000 GCF_015228065.2 Penaeus monodon | reverse complement strand
TCTCGCGTCCACACGTCCTCGTAATCTTCATCCGGATCTACGGGCGTCGGGGCAGGGGCGGCATCTCGGGGCTGCTGATATCTGCGCTACGAGCTCCTGGAGTTGACCGGATCTGCAGGCGTCCGCCAGGCACAGCATTCTGGGGCGACTGATACCTGCGGCAAAGGTGCTGGTTCGCTGGATTCTACGGGGAGTCTGGCAGGCAACACCTTTTCTGACGAAAATCCTGGTCCGTGGGCCTATGGCGATCTTCGATGACGTCTTCTTACAGCATCCTAAGGGTCCTCCTTCGGTGCCGTGTCGGTCCGACTGCAATATAAAGTCGGGGAGCCAGATCATACACGTAAGGGCCAGAGTAAGAGAAAAAGAAAGGCAACAGAGAAGATGAGGTGGTAATTACCACTAGCCGGTTATTCATAACAATTTACGGTTTTTAATGTTGGTTTTTAACTTATTTTCGTCTTTTTTTTTCATTTTGTGTTTTATTTTCACAAAGGTAAAGAAGAAAATAGAAGAGGGAGATGTCAGTAGCGGTCCGCATAGACCTATTTGAACTACCAACCATCTCTGATAGATATGAGAATAGATAAGGGAACGACATCGGCGATCCGCGAAGATCTATTTGAACCATAGTCGTCACACAGATAAGAAATAGATGTAACTTGTACTTTATGTACGAACCACTCGTCACGACGGACAAAATTGCGGGCTAAAGAGATACATAATAAATCTTTACGCCGGCACTAGACAGCAACCAGCCTTATTAATGAAAAAGGGTCAGTGTCTTTTGTCCTGCGTGTGTGAGTGAGGTGAAGGTGTGTGTGTATGCGTGTGTGAGTGACAGCTAGCGTTAATGAGAGGGAAAGCGAGTGACCTCACACAGAGAATGAATCATAAACACGAATATTAACGTTCACTATAACAAAACTTAAGTAAATTAGCAATGCTAGCTATTTAAGATTATTTCAACTACCACATTGAATTCAACATATAATGATATGCGACAGACTGTACGCATGAATGAATGGTGACATGAAAAAAATATTCGCCAATTTTTTTTTTTATCAAGCAAATCTTCTCGGGGTCAGAAATCTGAACTGCCGAGGTACATGTCTAGCTTTGCACGTCAGACTTCAATAAAACTCAATAACGGGGGGATCCTATACCCAAATGCCGTATATGACTGAAGCGACTCGAGCCAGGAATATAATATCCTGCTCTCTTCTGCGTATCTGTAATGGGCGCTCGCAAAATTCCGAAGGATATATACATTTTCACGAATCACACAAACGCTTGGGGGGTACCCAAAACATGCAAGCGACTTCAAGAGGGTGAGAAAGGTGTGATTAATAAGCGAATAATGATTCTAGCTTAAACCCTAGTCCTACATTAATTAACGGACGTAACCGCGGGTCACACCGACTCAAAGGGAGCCGAACGAACGAATAACTTCGGTTATTGCACCTACTCTCGAACGACGGAGCGCAGATCTATTAGGCGTTTACGCAACCCCGGGGCAATATCGGGCAATCCTGTTTCACTATGATATGGGGGAAGATCCTACGCTATATCCAAATAATACAATTTTGTTACCTGCTTCGCTCTAGCGCCGATAGAACGTGTCACCAAAAAGCAATGTAACCTGACCCTACCCACGCCGCCACCGACCGGGAAAAGAGAAAGTGAGGTCAGGTCAGGTCGGGGGCGAGGGTTAGGAACGAGATAAAATGAAATGGTATTCGTGATAAGATAAAATCACGAACGCGTTAAATTCGTTGCAGATGAAACAATATAAATATCTTAAAACGAGAGAAAATAAATAATTACTTAACTAACGAACGATATTCATGTTTATTGATCACATACTCGATCGCACGGAAATGCGATCTGAGGTGGAAGAATAGTGGAGAACGTGCCATTTGCTGTCATTAGCACCTTTTAACCCAACAAAAAACAACGGCTTAACACATGTATGGGAGAAGGAAGGGAAAAGAAATAAGAAAGGGGCCCAAACGTGTACTTACGTGTTTTTTTCTTAGCCATGTCTTGAAGCGGTCGAGCGGATTTTCTTCGGGGGTGGTGTGTCCGTGTTGCATGCCAAAAGGATGCAACGGCCCTCGCTGCCACCAGATATAACGGGTATCGTACTCTAGTACAGTGGCTGACAGGGACGCAAAACACACGTAAAGGGGTGAACACACGCTACGACGACGCTACGACTTGTCTAAAGGGTCAAAAGCGCCGCGTGGAGGCCACGGTCAGCTGCCCGGAGAGAGGGCGGAGCTGACCTACCGCGCTGGTCGCTTGACACGAACTCCCCCGGAGGGAGGCGAGAGGTGACCCTACCGCGTCGGTGCTTCACACGAACTCCCGGTCAAACGAGGTCAGATATAAAATGTGACCTCCGCCCTCGCTGAGCGGGTGGTTCTTATTTGGGACATTTGGATCCACGTGGAAAACAGCCACGTGGTCCACTGGTAATAGAAATAGAATTATCCACATCCTGTAACAGAAATAGAATTATCCACATCTTATAGAGAGAGAGAGAGAGAGAGAGAGAGAGAGAGAGAGAGAGAGAGAGGGAGGGAGGGAGAGAGAGAGAGAGAGAGAGAGATGGAAACAAACCTAAGATACCGACAGCATAGAAAGATAAATAGCTTTCTGGCAACTCCCCCCCGTAATGATCCGAATCGCATGCTTTGATTTATATGATCGTCTCGGCAACAGAAATTCATTCGTCTTATTGACTTAGAAATCCCCCTTTTCTCTCCCATTGTGAGAAGAATTTAATGACTGGTCATGAATTCCGTTGAACAGCTGATCTTATTTTCTTACAACTTGAGCTGCAGTTTCCGTGAACTTCTACTGTCTTCTGAAACTAAATAACCTTGACTCGGATCGTAGGAAATATATATTTTTTTATTTGTTTTATTCCTTTTAGTATTATTCTTCTTTTTTCCCAACATTGATATCATCAACTGATTATGCAGAAAGCATGATAATTATTAATTTGATGGTGAACAAAACAACAATAATTGTATTGATGGTAATAATAATAAGAATCATAATGATAGAGTAATGATAATGACTATAATAATAATACGAAAAATGATAATAATGAATATAATTATTATATCAATGATAATAATGGTAGTAATAATGATAATATAAGAGTAGTAGCAGTAGTAATAGTTATAATAGTAAGAGTAAAAATTGTAATTATTACAGTGATAATAAAAACAATAATGAGGATAATAATAACGATGATAACGATGATGATGCTAATTATGATGATGACGATGACGATGACGATGTTGATGATGACTATGACGATGACGATAATGATGATGATGATGATGATGACGATGATGATAATGATAATAATAATGATAATAATAATAATAATAATAGTGACTAATAATAGTGATAATAATGTAATAATTATGATAATGATAATAATGAGTAACAACAATAATAGTAAAGTAACAACAACAATAATAGTAACAACAACAATGATAAAAGTAACAACAACAATGATAAAAGTAACAACAACAATAATGAGTTATCATAACAATGATAACATGAATTACAAAACTGGTGTGATAATCTTTCGCCACTGCCAACGTTCTATATATTATTTATCATTAAAGACATAATTGTTGACACTAATGTTTCCCTTCAGCATCTTATAGTCCCAGTTATATTGTTCAAGAATTGCAGCAACATTGCAGACAATATAGACATACCACAGAAACCTTTCAGACATCATAAAATTTGCGATAAAAGGCCTGAGCAGTGTAACAACCATCGCCACAATAAATCGACGTCCCTGTATTTTGATAGTGAATGCTATACCTCGGATACAGTTACTATAAACAGACCGCGATGACGACGGCAATTACCTAGACTTTTCGTTATCATTTGGGTTGTGGTTAAAAATACCTCTACGTAACCATGTTCAAGATGTTGAAAGTAAACAAAAAAACAAAAAACAAAAACGCAAGAGACGCAAACAACAGTTACTAAGGAACGCGGAAGATCAGAAAACAACAACAAAAAAATATCCTGAAGTATAAATATTATGGTGTTACTGTCGAAGATTAGGTAAGATTGCTCGGAATCTCACGTACAATTAACTCTCCTTAGAACCTCAAACATTTCGAAGTATCTATAATAAAAAAAAGTTCACTTTAGACAAATCACTCCTATATTTATACATCGCTTTATAAACTGAATATCCACACAGTATTAAGACATATAAATCAAGAAGAATTAGAGAATCAAATATTGTTCATCGAAGTAATAAGCGTATTTGGCACCTGTACGATTGGGCTCACTCACCCCCAAACAAGTGGTCTTCCGCGGCCTTTGGGGATTAGTGTGAACGTGGAACTCAGTGGTAGAGGGTGTGTGCGTCGGTCCCGAGCGGATCCGTGTGTGTGTAACTGTGAGCGCTTGTTTTGGATTGTTTTTTCGTTACAAAAACAATACCTTACGAGTTTATTTTGCTGGTGTTTCACTGGATAATTTGATCTGTGCTTAGGCTTGGAAGAAAGAAGGAAAACGGTTTAATTACGAGCAAGCTTAGCTAATTCAGAGTGATTAGCATCGTTTTGTGAAATAAGTTGTGTTAGACGATCATCTTCGGGAGTTTCTTCAATTACCGCACGTCGACTATAGGTAACTATAACATTTCCTGATATATTTTGCCTTAATTACGAACATTTTCTTTTACATCTTACCAAAAAGAAACTTGTAGCGTATGTCGATATTTTCTTCAGTTTTATTCCGTCATCGATGCTAAAGCGGGAAACGACTCTTGGGGAATTCAACGACATGCAAGTAGTGATCAGGCGAGAGCTCGTATGTCTTTGTAATACGAAGCGTTGCTATGTAAGTGGCCAATATTCTACCTTTGTGATTTTCCAGTTTGCTACATTGTGATTTCTTAAAACATGCTGACTGGTCGTTTTGTGTCACTGCACCGAATATATACCTCT
>NW_023663894.1:5000-10000 GCF_015228065.2 Penaeus monodon | reverse complement strand
TTATTGCAGTCCGATTAGCGGATGGAGGATCATCTCAGATCATGTTGGGGTTCATGAACGTTGGGCTGAGTTTTTTGAACAGTATACCAGGTAGACCTTCCAATAGTTAGCTTGGATGCAAGCGATGTCTCAGTGCCTGTGCCAGACCCACCCATCAGTGGGGAACCTCCTCCCCTAACAGAGATTATGATGGCGATTTCCAAGCTGAAGGGTGGGAAAGCTGCAGGCATATCTGATATCCCTGCTGAACTGCTAAAGGCTGGGGTGAACCTATGGCTCAGGGCCTGCATACAATCCTGACTGCCATCTGGCAGTCTGGTACCATTCCCCCTGACCTGCTGAGGGGTGTGGTCATCCCTCTCGGGAAAGGGGGAAAAAGGGGATCGTTGGGACTGTAGCAACTACCGTGGTATTACATTGCTCAGTATACCAGGCAAGGTTTTCGCCACATTCTTCAGAAACGGATCTGCAACCACCTACTGAGGCATCAGAGACCGGAGCAGTCTGGATTTACTCCTGGCAAGTCCATGATAGACCGTATACTAGCGCTTTGAGTAATTGTAGAACGCCGTCGTGAGTTTTGGGCGTGGGTTGCTTGCAGCCTACATCGACCTCAAGAAGGTGTTTAAAAATCAGTGCATCGGGGAAACGCTAGGGAGATCCTGAGGCTCAGGGGATTCCAACCCCAGATTATTGGCCTGATAGCAAGCCTCTATTTCTGGTACTAAAAGTGCTGTAAAGTGTGGTGGGGGTATGTCGAATTTCTTCCCTGTTAATTCAAGGGTGAGGCAAGCTGTGTCCTTGCACCAACACTTTTCAACACCTGAATGGAATGGATAATTGGCAGAGCTACTAGCCAAAGTCAGTGTGGAGCAACACTAGGCAATATTAAGGTCTCAGACCTTGACTTGCCGACGATGTTGCCATCCTATCTGAGTCCCTGGAGGCACTTGTGGCGGCTCTTGATGCATTTTGCAATGAGACGAAGCCCCTAGGCCTAGAGGTCTCCTGGACCAAGACCAAAAATTCAGGACTTTGGGGCCTGTTAGGGGAAACCCGTTCAGTCGATCCATGCTTGCGGCGAGGACGTTGAAGTCACAGAAAGTTTTAAAAAACCTTTGGGAGCGTAGGGCCATATCTCTGGGTTGTCAGACCAAGAAGTCAGTAGATGGATTTGGGCTGGCAACAGGGGGCCGTGAACTCGATCAACAAGAGCGTTTGGAGATGTCGGTACCTATGCAGAAGGACCAAGCTGCGTATCTTCATGGCCCTTTATACTGCCAGTTTTGCTCTATGGAGCAAAAAGGGGGGTCGGCAGGCTGTGGGACCGCTCATCCCCTGTGGGGGTTTCCGAGGGCTTTGCCCCACAAGCTTCATGGTGGGTTGGCACCTGCCGGGGCGGGAGGCTGGACGAGTAACTCCGTTCCAATCCTGCACCCCGACATTTGCCCTCCCAGCGGGACCCACAGCCCGCTTTACTTGCTGAGTGGGAGGGACAACACCCCTCCCCCCAGCATTTCCATTTACAAAGGACATTGCCAGAGGGTCATTTTTGGGGGGAGGAGGACTGGCAAGGCCCACCTCCAGAGCTGCCCCATTACCCCAGGGTGGCTAGGGGGCAGGAGTTGGTACGAAGCCAGGGTGTCCACACGCCGGTGAGCCATAACTCCGTACCTTGGGGCCTCCTGCTGCTCCGAGATCCCCCACAGATTTAGCCTGGGACCCCAAGGTTGCCCAGTTACCCATGGGTGGCCACGAGGACCCTGCAGAAGTCTGATGATGGAGAGGCTGTGACCTGGCAGGGGAGACTTATGCAAAAGTGCTCCCTTTTTCGCACTGAGCTAGCCAGGGGTGGAAGCTGCAAGCGAGTAGGCATGCAAGCACTTAAAACCCCTATCTAGGCTACCACACATCACTTCACATCACCATGCGCGTGAAGCACCCACCCATTATATACATATATATAATTAATATATATATTATATATATATATAATATATATATATGTATATATATATGTATATATATATGTATATATTTTATACATATATACATATATACATATATACATTTATATATATATATATATATATATATATATATATAGTATATATATATATTATATATATATATATTATATATATATATTATGTATTATATATATAGCATAGCATTGAGATATGCGAAGTTCTGTCTTCCCCCGGGCCTTTCACATATGGCCGGCCCTGTGTCAGCTTTTTAGGCTGTATAATTTGGTTCTCTGACACTCGGTGCTTACCGCGGCGGTGGGATTGCCAGCAGGCGCTCCTGTAGCCGTGGTGTAAGCATATCGTGGTGAAAGGGCATAATGTCTTTACCAGCACTTCGGCTGTGTTCGTCGGACCCTGTCTCGGGAAATTTGCGTGTACTCACAATTTTTTAAGTAATGTACAAGTGTGGCTTTCGGTCGCCGCAATGCATGCAACACACTTTCACGTTCTATTGGTGTATGATCTGCCGGAACAGTGGTTTAAACTAGGCACATTCTGTGCAGAATGACTTCGGTATATAACATTATATATATATATATGTATAATGTAATATATAATAATATATATATATATATGTATATATACCGAAGTCATTCGCACAGAATGTGCCTAGATTTCCACTGTTCACGGCCAGATCATACACACAATAGAACGTGAAGAGTGGTGTTTATGCATTGCGGCGAGCCGAACGCCACACTTGTACAAATTTCTTTTAAAAAATTTTGAGTACACGCAATTCCTGAGACAGGGTCCGACGAACACAGCCGACGTGTGGTAAAGACATTATGCTTACACCACGATATGTTACACCACAGGTACAGGAGCGCCTGCTGGCAATCCCACCGCCGCGGTAAGCACCGAGTGTCAGAGAACCAAATATACAGCCATAAAAAGCTGACCAGGCGGGCCATATGTGAAAGGCCCCGGGCGAAGACAGAACTTCGCATATCTCAATGCTATGCTATATATATATACATATATATATATAATATATATATATATTATATATTTATATATAATATATATATATATATATATATATATATATATAATATACATATATATTACATATATATATACATATATATATATATATATATATATATATATATATATATATATATATATATATATATATATATATATATTAATGGGTGGGTGCTTCACGCGCATGGTGATGTGAAGTGATGGTGTGGTAGCCTAGATAGTGTTAAGTGCTTGCATGCCTTCTCGCTTGCAGCTTCCACCCCTGGCTAGCTCAGTGCGAAAAAGGGAGCAGCTTTTGCATAAGTCTCCCCTGCCAGGTCACAGCCTCTCCATCATCAAGACTTCTGCAGGGCGTCCTCGTGGCCACCATGGGTAACTGGGCACCTTTGCGGTCCCAGGCTAAATCTGTGGGGGATCTCGGAGCAGCAGGAGGCCCCAGAGGTACGGAGTTATGGCTCACCGGCGTGTGGACACGCCCTGGCTTCGTACCAACTCCTGCCCCCTAGCCACCCTGGGGTAATGGGGCGGCTCTGGGGAGGTGGGCCTTGCCAGTCCTCCTCCCCCCAGAATGACCCTCTGGCAATGTCCTTTGTAAATGGAAATGCTGGGGGGAGGGGTGTTGTCCCTCCCACTCAGCAAGTAAAGCGGGCTGTGGGTCCCGCTGGGAGGGCAAATGTCGGGGTGCAGGATTGGAACGAGAGTTACTCGTCCAGCCTGCGCCCCGGCAGGTGCCAACCCCCCATGAAGCTTGTGGGCAAAGCCCTCGGAAACCCCACAGGTGGATGAGCGGTCCCACAGCCTGCCGACCCCCTTTTGCTCCATAGAGCAAAAACTGGCAGTATCAAGGCCATGAAGATACGCAGCTTGGTCCTTCTGCATAGGTACCGACATCTCCAAACGCTCTTGTTGATCGAGTTCACGGCTCCTGTTGCCAGACCAATCCATTACTGACTTCTTGGTCTGATAAACCCAGAGATATGGACTACGCTACCAAGGTATTTAAAACTTTCTGTGACTTCAACGTCCTCGCCGCAAGCATGGATCGACTGAACAGGTTCCCCTAACAGGCCCCCAAAGTCCTGAATCTTGGTCTTGGTCCAGGAGACCTCTAGGCCTAGGGGCTTCGTCTCATTGCTAAATGCATCAAGAGCCGCCACAAGTGCCTCCAGGGACTCAGATAGGATGGCAACATCGTCGGCAAGTCAAGGTCTGAGACCTTAATATTGCCTAGTGTTGCTCCACACTGACTTTGGCTAGTAGCTCTGCCAATTATCCATTCCATTCAGGTGTTGAAAAGTGTTGGTGCAAGGACACAGCCTTGCCTCACCCTTGAATTAACAGGGAAGAAATTCGACATACCCCCACCACACTTTACAGCACTTTTAGTACCAGTATAGAGGCTTGCTATCAGGCCAATAATCTGTGTTGGAATTCCCCTGAGCCTCAGGATCTCCCATAGCGATTCCCGATGCACTGAGTTAAACGCCTTCTTGAGGTCGATGTAGGCTGCAAGCAACCCACGACCAAACTCACGACGGCGTTCTACAATTACTCAAAGCGCTAGTATACGGTCTATCATGGACTTGCCAGGAGTAAATCCAGACTGCTCCGGTCTCTGATGCCTCAGTAGGTGGTTGCAGATCCGTTTCAGAAGAATGTGGGCGAGAACCTTGCCTGGTATGCTGAGCAGTGTAATGCCATGGTAGTTGCTACAGTCCCAACGATTCCTTTTCCCCTTCCAGAGAGGGATGACCACACCCCTCAGCAGGTCAGGGGGAATGGTACCAGACTGCCAGATGGCAGTCAGGATTGTATGCAGGCCCTGAGCCATAGGTTCACCCCCAGCCTTTAGCAGTTCAGCAGGGATATCAGATATGCCTGCAGCTTTCCCACCCTTCAGCTTGGAAATCGCCATCATAATCTCTGTTAGGGTAGGAGGTTCCTCACTGATGGGTGGGTCTGGCACAGGCACTGAGACATCGC
>NW_023663893.1:20000-50427 GCF_015228065.2 Penaeus monodon | reverse complement strand
CCCCCCCCCAAAAATTTGAGTGTAAAACAGGAAAGTGGGTTTAAATGCCACTGGAAACCCAAATTTGATTAAAAACCCAAGAACCGTAAGGGAAGTGATTACCGAAATCAATGACCAAAAACCGAATCATTAACAAATTTTAATGAGGGCTAGCATGCACATCGACTCCCTAAGGCTTTCATGGCACATCATAGAGAATGTAACAAAATTTAAAAGTGATATCTAATGTTGCAAGGGAAAATCATTAACCGACTCAATGATATCTAACAGGCACCCCTGAAGGGTACCCCTTTCCCCCCCCCCCTTCCCCAAATACAGGCGACTGGACAAAAACGACTCCCCTTTTAACCGTCACAAAAAGAATAGGTTAGACCACTGAAATGTTTTAAGAAATCAATGACCAAAACCGGAATTTATAACCGTAGTAATATGTCAACACAAAAACCCTGGAACTCCCCTCCCCCCCCTCCCCCCCCCTCCTCTCAAAAACAGATGTTTTGGTACCAAGATGACCCCTCCCCCCCCCCTCCTACCCCACCCTTACCCTCCCCCCCGCACCCCAATATTCATCATTTTTTAAATTTGTACCTGGATCGAAAATTTGCCCTGTAACGAGAGGGGCCCCCCTGAAAGTGATTAACGAAATCAATGCCATAACCGGAACATTACTCATAGTTAAGATGTTACCACACACCGGGGGCTCCCCCCCCCCCTCTCCCCCAAAAAACAATAGCTGGTCCCACAGTGACACCCCCCCCTACCCCTTCCTACCCCACCCATCAGCTCCCCTCTTCTACCCTCCCACCCAGCCCCGCAATATTCATCCTTTTTAAATTTATGCCTGGTCGAAAATTTAACTGTTACACACACGAGTGTCACCCCTCCTAATGAATGAGGTATCAAAATCCAGCCGATGCCGGGTGTACATTGACCCCCCCTCATCGCCCCCCCCTCCCCTCCCCCCCACCCCGCAATATTCTCGGGATGAACTTGTACCTGGACGAAATTTTTACAGCGGTGACCACCCCTCCAAGGGGAAACTGTCATAACAAAAAAAATAACCCTGGAAGGGAGAGAACCCCCCGCGTCCCACCACCCTCCCCTATAAAAAACATCCGGAAGGTGGTGCCCACAATCTGTCCCTGGCTGGACAAAGGGTGCGCTTTTTGTCGCTGCCCCCCTGAGTACACCTTTCACAGGAAACACCACTTTGCACCTTCCCCTCCTGGCTGGCTCACTCAAGGCCCTCCCGCGACCTCCCGCCCCCTCGGCAACCCCGCGATTCACCCCCCGTCACGGTCTGAAAAACCCTGACACCCACCCGAGGAGAAAGCGCCGCCAGGATGTAGCCGTGAATAAAAGGGGGACATTCGCCATACTGGGCAAAGGGCTCAGTTTGCCCCATCCCCTTTGTGCAAATAACCCAAAAAGCCAAGCCACCTTCATTACCGCCGTAAGTCCATCTTCGTGTCGCTCACACCCCTTATCAAGTCGGTACATAACAGGTCGAATTCCCAAATAATTACTGTCTCCCCCTCGCCGTGCGGGATAAAAATACAATAAAAGTGAAAAGGATTATAAAAGTTTAATACTTTTTTTTTTCTATTTCCATTGTATAAACCTTCATCAAGACGGGGCACACACCACACCACACACACACACCCCACACACACACACACACACACACACACACACAACACACCACACACACAAACACAACACACAAAAAACACACACACACCCCGCACACACACGCACACCACGCCACACACCACCAACGCACGCACCGCACGCACCCCAAAGCAACACCGCAACACACAAACACACACACACAACACACACAACACACACACACACACACACACACTGTAACGAGGGCCCCGATGAGCGGTAGAGTGCAGAAAAGTCGCGTCGGGACGGTGCGGGAATTTGGGGAGCGACAAAAAGGGGGAACAGATTCTTGATAGTTTATATTAAGGAGAGGATGGTACAACTGGGACAGAGGTTCGGTCCCGGCAGCGTGCTGAGGGGTCGTCGTCGCTCGCTGGTGACCCTCTTTTAAACAGATTGAACTAGGAACTCACAAGGGTTGCGATGTACTCGAATAGGGGGGAGAGGATGTGATCGTGTACCGGACGGCGTCGCGAGGGAAGGCCCGCGGATGTCGCGCCGTTGTCAGTCTACAAAGGTGGGATGTAAAGGGTAGTGTTATTGTATTAAAAATTTTATATTTATAAGTTACGGTTCCCTCGATGCAATGTATATGATGGAAAAATGTCTGCTACAGTGGCCCCCAAAGGGAGTCCCGTAGCTATAAGGGGTTTTCGAAACACTCAAGATCCATTAGTGGAAAACTTGGGGGGGTGTTAAAAGTAAGTGATAGAAGGGTCTGTAACAATGGCCCCCAAAGGGAGTCCCCGTAGCATAAGGGGTTTGGAAAACTTGGGGGATATTTTTTATGAGTGAAAAAGGCCATTGTGAAAAGGGATTACAACACACACACACACACCAACACACACACACACACACACACACCACACACCCACACACACCCAAACCCACACCACACACGCACATACACATACACTACACATCCATACAACCCCCAACACACACACCACAACCACCCCACACACACACACACACACACACACAACAAACACACAATACACACAAAAAACAAAAACACAAACAAACCACCCCCACGGCGCACACACGGGCGCAACACCACGAAAATATTGCTAAGCGACCCCAAAATGAAAAAATCTTCGTCTACGCACACTTTCTCCCCCCGGCAATTTGCGTCATCCCGTATATGGTGCGGGCGAGGGAGGGAAAAAACTCGTGCTTCCCAAAATTTTGTCGTTGTATGCCGTCGAACCCTCTTCGTTTCTGTACGAAACGGGGGAATCACGTCTTTTTTTTTTAAACGAGGCGACGCGAGGGGGAAAAACTCCGAATCCCCGTCGCATACTCATCGTACGACAAGCCGGCAGAGGAATCGACGACTGTGGTGGGATCGAGACGCACGAGTCCGACGGTAGGGGGATTAATTTCCCCTTTAGTGTCTTCAATTGGGCTCGCATCCTTCCAGGGGGTACGCAGGCGAGGTGGGGTTAAAATCGGGAGGAAAAACCGCGGTTGTAACGACACAGGTTCTTCCCAGGGGTCTCATCGCTCGCAGGAACGGGGTTGTCCCTGAGGTGGAGGCGATGGGTTTTCCATCCGTCCTTTTTTTCCGCAGAAGTGGCGGGGTTTTGGCATCCTTCTTTTTTTTCGGGGGCACGTCAATTGTGCGGTAAAACCTCTTCGAAACTGCCCAAAAAAGGAAAGAGAAAAGGGATTAAAACTGAATTTTAAAAAATAGCAACACACACACAGAAATAAAACATGTGCATATGAAAATTTAAAAACCCTGAATATATCATTTTCCCCGAAATTTCACCTCCTCTAAGATGCAACCTTTGAGATAGATTTTGGGAAACATTCTCGTCAACAAAAAAAACAACTGAAAAAAAATTTTGCGCGGTATCCTCTATATACCCCCAATAAAAAAAAATAAGACTGTAAAAATGCTCCAGCATATAAAACCCCAAAAAATAACTTTAAGAAAACTCTAAAAATTATTTACCTTCAGTTTGGGTAACCTCGGAAAATGTCAAATCTTTTGGTATATTTTAGAAGGAGGGATGACACACAGACGCCCTGTTCTTATAGGGCATGACAAAAGTACTCGGGGGAAACTTCAACCAAAAACGTCCGAAAAAAAAGACTTTGGAAGGGGTAAGCTATCCGCAGAACAGCTCTTACTTTCCTTTTTGCTTAGAGATCTATCGCAAAATAATCTTTCCAACGAGGCATTTTAAAAGTATCTATAAAAAAAATTTTAAAACCCTTCCCTATCTTTTTTAAAAAATCACCGTGAAAAATCAGGTAGAAAATTAATAGATCCTTTGTAAAAATTAATATATAAAAATTAATATGTCTCACATTTTAAGCTATCAATACCAAAAAAGTTGAAATATCAGAAAAACTTTTTACCATAATACGGGTTTGAAAAAATCCTTGCAACAGGGAGAAAAAAACATGGTGTTTGATCCCCTAAGAATCAAAGAAAAATGGAAGTTTTCCCAAATAACGCAAATACTAATGTCCAAAAATTTTTGGTCTTGACAAGCGAAGTTGTTCCCCAAAAAGAATTTTTTGGGTTGTACGTCTTTTTAATAGGTATTTTGATCAGCCAAGAAACTCTTCGCAAAAATACCTCTTCTAAAAAAAATGCGAACAATATCGTACCTAAATGCGCTCTTTATGCTCAATATGCGGCCACCCTGCGATCGTTATGACGAAAATTACGTTTTGTGTACTCCCCAAAATAAAAAAATATTCGCTCGTGCAGCTGTGAAATTTAAACGACAATCCTAAGATTTCCCAAAATTTTTCAAAGCTATCGATCCTGCGTTTTTTAAGTGAAAAATCCATAACAGAAATCATTTTACCGTTCAAAAACCCTTTTCTATAAAGCGACGTTTTTTTTCCCAAACCCCCAGCCAAAGCGAGGATAATAAAAATCTAGCAAACGATGGGGGAAACTCGTGCTTATAATGTATACAGATTGTTATTAACAGTAAAAAAAAGTTTGCCAATGATTATGACCGAATGCAGAGGATTCTGTTATAGCCCCCCGATACCCTTTCATGTCGACCAAAAAAAAGAGATAACTTTTCGGGGAATCTTTGCCCCCCATGGATGTAATACAAGTTGGGTCTAAGGGCTTGTCTGACATAAGTCTTGTCTAGCGTTTTTTTAGAACTAGCTAAGAGGGCTGCGAATTTAAAATTTGTTAAGAGCCTCTGCGCCGAATCTCTCGGTTTGTGTTGTTAAATGCAGTTCAAGTTTATCTTCCCCACAGTTTGATTCCCCCGTTGCAGCGCAGTGTAAATAACAAACGGTCAGAGGCAAACTCAAGCCGTTTTCTCATAGAAACATGTCTAAGAGTACATATCCATTTTTGCTATTTAACTTTATCGGAGCCATAAAAGAAAACCACGAGTCTTTAAATCGTTTATAGCAGATTTCTTTGGCACTAACGCCGTAAAATAATCTTTCCCCCATAGCTCCTTAAAAGCAAAAATTAAAATTAAGCATATTTCTTCCCAAAGTTTTTTTTAGCGAAGGAGAAATACCCGTTTCAACGAACATAAGACGAAAATTAACAGAGGATTTGTTCTACTTTCTGACCATTAAAATAAAAACCTCCAGATTTAAAATTTGCGGTGCATAGTGGATTGCACAAACCCCATGACCTTTTGCTTAATAAAGCACCACCCCTTTTCTCAAACTGCCCTTTAAACCGAATCCCCTCCTGATAAGTCATATAAAATTTTTTCCGGGAAGCCACTAAATTTTTGCTAATTATCGTAAACAGCCCCTTTTTTCCGCGTTAAAAAGCGCCGCTACCCCAAACCGTTCTTCTATACCCATTCAATCTTGAGTCTGTTTAACCGGGGAAACAATCGCTTCTCCACAACATAAGAGACAGCGGTTCTTATTTTATTTAGATTTTTAATGTAACTCTTTATCTTATATTATTTCGCACCTCGCCAGATAGACTAATTTTGAGTAAGCTAAGGAAAATGCATTTTTTTATATAGCTCAAACAAAATAGGTCGAATTGTTTCTTTTCCCTTTTTCGTTTTCTATGCACCCCCCGTCCTCCTCCTCTCCCCCCCCCCCCTCCTCCCCGAGAAAAGATAGTAACCCGGCACCCCTTTTGTAATGTATAAGGTTTATACACACTAATATCCCCTAAAAACCCCCCTCGAAAGGGGGTTAAACTGCGATTGGTTGTTCAAAAAGATCTAAAATCCCCCAAACCCCGGGGGACAAAAGGGGTTCTCGCAACATGGGGGAAATCGAAAAGATACCCCTCGCTCGCATAACAAACCACCGGAAGACGTTTCGATGTAAAAAAAGCAAAGATATACACCCATCTTTTTATATTTTCATAACCTTTACTGGGTTTTATGGAAGTATAGCGAAAATTACCCCCCTCAAAAAATATAGGGTACCCTTTTTGATCTGTAATGCGCCAAAACCCCAAGAATTTTAAAGAGTTAAAGTGTCTAAGAGTGTGAGCTTTTACCCCTTTGTACTCGAACCTTGCAAAGAAAAGCAATATTTTAACCTGCGACCGCAAACGACAAGGAAAAAATATCCGAAATAGTAACAAAATCACCCCCCCATCATTTCTCGGGGGTCTATACCTTCTTTAGGATTATATAAAAACATTTAATCGAGAGACACAGTGCGAGGAACAAAAAAAACGGTAAATTTTGTTTTGCAAAACCCCTAATAGTGCGCCAAGCGGGGTGAAAGCGAACCCCCATTCAGGGTGCAGCGATTTTCAGTTCTCTTCCACACCTTGAAAAAAGGTTTTTCTACGGACAGCGATCTGCCCCCCAGTCATTGCAAGAACCTTCCTTGCGGCTTTATTTATTAGCTGCTTTCCTATCGAAAACCCGGGCTTAATTTGCCGCAAATTTTTTTTATCAAATCTACCAAAATTTTTGCCCCTCTCCATGACCCAACAGCTAAATTTGAAATTTAAAACCCAAAATTTGGGTGAGCGTGTTACGCACCATAAAAAACTGAACATAAACCCGTCGTTTCCTATATGCTATAATCTTTTTTGGATAAAAAAAAGTTAACTAGCGCCACTTCATAATCCATAAAAGACCCACCATTAGCGGTGATAAAGCTTTTTCAAATCAGGGGAAAGTGTTATGGGGAAAAACCCCTTTCGATGCTTCCCCGTAATATAATATATTATATAATAAAAATAATAATTTATTATATATTATATATAATATTTATATGATTATCAGAGTTTTGCGTAATTTATTTTTTTTAAAAACGGGGCGGGGAGAATAAAAATAAAGAATAATGCTAACCTTTTTATTTAAACCCCAAGAACAACCCCAAAAATACATTAAACAAAATATCATATGTGAAGGTGAAATAGTAACGAACATTTTCCAGAGTTTTGATCGTTCGGGGGTCCTTTCATCTTTTATAGGGTGCCATCGCCGCCGTGCCGCTCGTAAACTGTTTCCTCTTTCATCAACAAATTTTATTACTCCTCAGACGATATAATTTAATAGTTCATATAGTTATTTTTTTCTCAAGATCTTCTTTTCAACTTGTTTCATTTGTTTAGACAAATGTAAAGGAAAAAAAAAAATTTACAACTTATTTAAAAATTTAAACTAATTTTAACTGTAAAGTATTTATATAGTAAAAATGAAAGTCGACCATAAATTTTATTTAATAATTAACTCTGCTTTTTTTATAACCCAAAACAATAATTATACCTATAAATATCCCTTTTTTTGTTTTTAAAAAATAACTTGGGCCCCTTTACTCTAATTTTTAAATACAAATACATATATCAATTTAAACAAGCTGTTTTAATCAAAAAATGTCAAGCTTAAAATAGATGTAAGCAGTTAAAAAAGAATTCCTTTTTTTTACTGCAATGATTGAAATCAAAAAATATTTTTAAACAAAATTGAAATACAGAAATTAGTGAGAATTATTTTAGGCAAGATGAATTACTTATCCCCAAAGCAATTTAAAATACTATTAATGTCTTTCCACAATTACTAACTTAAACTCAAGATTAACTAGTTTTTTTTGGGTTTTCGGGCTTCTAGAAGTTCGTTATCATGGCTAAATTAGTCTTATCCTGTTTACCATCTTTTCACTGACCATATTTTCTGGACTTCGTCCCCCCCTTCCGTATTTTTTCTATTTTGATGTCGCGACCGGAGGGTGTGCCGCTCTGCCTGCGTTGTTTACTAGATAATGCGGTCTTACCCACACAATTTTTCACCCTCTTTTCTTCTTCTTATCCTCTTTCACTTCAACTGCATGTGTCGTTTTTTTTTCCTTCGGGCCCGAGAAGGGAGGGCTTGCACACAGTAGCGGGACAAGTACTTCAAAAGAACACGGCTGAAACCTTGAAAAAAGCGTAATGTATGCATGACTCCAATACCTCTTTCTACTTCAACGGAAAGCAATTTGCGAATATCCATTTTTCTGAAGCTCTTTAAAAACAATAAATGAGACTTTCGCCCATTTTCCTCCGCCGGTTTCTAAACCGCGGTGCTAACCATCAAAAAGCATCCAAGCTGGTTTTAAAGGGTTCATGGAATTTTCATTGTCTCGAGGGTTTGCCCTGCCCAAAATGGAATGAGGTAGTATTACAGGTCCCCCCCCCCTGTTTCACACTAAGACTCCAGTAGCACCCGATCAGTTTAAATTGCTTTGGGGTTTTGGGTAAATCCGTTTTTTTGATCTGTAATAATCAGCGAGGTATTTTTTTTCCAATACCCAGACGTGGCATAAGCATCGTTCCAGGGACTTTAGCGATGAAAAAACGTACAGCAGTACTTTTCAAAACTCGCTTTGGGGAGAATCTTCGCTCTCTTTACAAGGGGATATAAAAAAACCCGGGGAGCTAATTCTCGGGGGTGACCTCATTGGGTTTGACGACAGAAGCAGTGATGCTGGGGGTGTTTGTAAGTTCCCCGAAAACACCCGTTCACCTCTGTACATAATCATTTTCTTTATTTTGACAGATTCAGAAAAGCAGCAGGGGGGAAAACCCCCGCTCAAGGTTTTCCGAGCCATCTTTTTGCACAAGGGCTGTGTTATAAGCTCACAACCTCGCTTTATCCGATGTCACTCCTCATGATTCAACACTCCCCCCACCTTCGTGCGTTTTAATCATCACCACTTTTTACACAAACGAAACCCATTTCAAAAGCTATATCCTGTTGATGTATAGATGTTCAGCCTTTTAAACCGCTTAGCCGCGCGATGCGCATGAATCATCATATGGGGACCGGGGGAAAAATTTGTAAAATTTTCAAAAATCTTTTTTTTTTTATGAAAACGAGGCCCAGGATGAGGGTCCCAAATACTTGTAACATCGAGTTATTCAATCCATACGTGTTGTACTGATTTAATTATCCCCTCGTATTTAAAGACTGTTAAAAATAAATTCAAGAGAGATTTGGCATATCCCGCTGAGAAACTTTGAAAAAAAATCCCCCAAATGTTCTAACGAAGGACGGATTATTAATGTATTTCGGTTGTTGGCCGGGTTGTTTTCCCAAGCTTTCTACAGCATAGAGGGAAAAGGTATGTTTATCCCCGCATTGAAACAGAAAGACACTCGCTCTCGCATGACCCCCATTTTTTTTTTTTTTAACAGCGCGAGATAATTAACGGTCTTCCTCCTCCGCCCCCCGTCAAATTCCCGTGCTGTGTCGCGTGCTCCCCGCCGCCCCGCAGCCTCCCGCACGCGCCGCCCGCGGGGCCCCCCCCCGCTCATTTCGGATTTTTACCTGGCGTACCACATTTGGGGATGATTCTAATAGCTCTTGTCAACCCGTCATTAAACTTTTTATATTTTCATTACCATTTGCGAGGCGGAAAAAGATCGCAGGGGACCAGATGGGGTGACCGTGGGGTTTTGGGAAAGAGACAATACTCTTTCATATTTCTTATAAATTAGAGAGGCAAATGCGTTTATAGCGACGGGGGTAAAAGGAGAGATATACCTCCCGGGCGAGATGAGAAATAATTGTCTTCTTTTTAAAAGAGTTTTTTTCAGAGACGCTTCTTTAATTTCCTACGATATCCTTTAACCCCTTTTAAAAATGTCTTCTCCCTAGTTTTAAAATTTTTAAAAAAAAAATGAAAAAAAAAAAAGCAATGCAATTAACTCGTTTATCTATTTTTTAAAATAAAACCTGAACGAAGTTTTTGGTTTTTGCGAAAAAAATGAAAGATAAAAAAAAACAACAAAACGAGGTGTGAAGGGTTGCTTTGATGGTGGGGGTTGCTGTCATCAATCGTATATAAGGGGTTAAAATTTTCAGGGTTTCTTGCTTTTTTGTTTGTTCACCCGATGAAAAGATCTTGTCGAGTAAAAAACGGCAGCGATGTGGTACGAGCTCCCGCGGTAAAAAAAAAGCTTGCACCGCTTAGATCTTCCAGATAATCCCCAAATCTGTTCTGAGTTTGTAAAATTGCCGAATTTTAAAATCTCCTCCGTTTTTTGTATTTCAAAAACCCTTGCAAAATGTTTGGTTGAGAACGCGCTGGGATGCGCACGGTGTCGCCTACCTTTATTTTCGGTTTGCTTGTTGGAAAACTAGAGGGGGGGGGAGTTTTTCCTTAGATAAGGGGGGAAGAGAAACTGGGGTGCTAGCTCCCCTAAAAATTGAAAAAAGTACATAGCACTGCCTGGACATTAGGACTGCACAAATACATTTCACTGCACAATAAAAAATCATTTCCTGAGCGGGTTGTTTACTGAGGGGCCACGGGGGTAGGGGGGACGGGGGGGGACGGGCCCACAGGGGAACGGGGCAGAGGCGGGCGTCAGAACTAAATAACTGGATCATGCGCCATGTTTGTAACTCACTGGTCGTTTCGTATTATGTTTTTTGGTTTTCTCGATGTTTGGGGGTAAGAAACACCAATTAAAACTAAAGTAGGTCATTGTAGATGAGTTCTGACAAAAAAAAAAGGGGAGTTCTCATGGTCCTCTGCTCCACACGCCGGCTCTATGAGTGAAATGGTACGTATCTTTACGCCTCACTACCAGAAAAAACCCTTGTGCCCTTTTTTATAATAAATCACTGTCCCCACCGACCCCAATAGGTCTCAACCCTGACAATTTATAAAACGACCTTAGAAACCTAAACCACTCTTATGCTTTTAAACAAAATTTCCCTGCCCTTATTTTATGTTGTGTGTAAATTTTGTGTTGTTATATCAAAAAGTTTATCAAAAATGCTTTTTTGAATCGCAAATATGTTATGCTACCCTTAACGGTCGAAAGGATTTTTTTTTTTTTGAATACCCGCAATTTTGTCTCCCTTTCATGAACCTTTTTTGTTTTTTAAAAACCCCTCACTTTTTTACACACAACTGTATATAAGGTACCCTTGTTCCTTTACCCCGGAAACCCCCAGTGACCATATTATCAGAATTTTTGTTTATTTAAATTCTTCATGTTTTTTTATTTTGTGTTTCAAAAAATATTTGTTTAAGAAATTTCTGAGCAGTTAAGACAGCCGCCGTTGCCCGCAAGCGGGAGGGGGGACGTTCTGCCTCCCAGGCAGGTCTCCCGCCTTGCCGTCCCCGTCCATACTCCGCAAAATAAAATTGTGAACCGGAAACTTTAACTCAAAACTTGAAGAAAAAAAACCACCAGAGAACAGAGTACCACCCCGTGGGAAAGTCTCGTCTCGCGTCAATTCACGTCCCCCCCATCTTTACATTTTTGCCGCCCCGGGGGAAAAAACCCCCATAATTACATTGGTCCCCACTGGGATTTTCACATCCCCCATAATTTTTAAAATTAGGGACCCTGTGGGTCTCAAATCCCATTATTATTTCACTTGCCCGAGAGTCTACTGTCAGACGGTGACTCAGAGACAAAAAAAAAATTTGTCTCTACAAATTGTCCAGAGAATCTCACTTTTTTATATAGGCGATATGTACACGCAATAAAACAAAAACAAAAAACTTCTATTTTTCACATGGTGTAAATACACACAAAAGGCAGTAATATGAAATATAATCATATATTATACAAAACGTACGTAATATTGCCCATTTTCCCGATCTAATGGACACAATATGGCATTCACAACCACATTAGTATCACTTCATTATCACAACCCCACAATATTACAAAAAATGCTAATCTAATGGTAAAAAGTTCTCTTTTTGCTGGTGATACACACGGGCGTTTTGGGTCAACAGCGAAGACGTATTTGTTCAAAATTTAGAGCGTGAAAATAAAAGGAAAGCGGGGACATTAGGGAGCACGAGAATTTTTCGAAATCAAAACCCAAACATCAATTATGGATGTTTTTCTTCTGATGAAATCCTCCAATTACCGTTTGGGATGTAAAAAAACAAATGGGACAACCCGGGAGCGATGATGATGAAAAGCGTAGTGAATTTTTACCCCAAAAACCCCACGCGCATGGGACTTTGGATTTTATGTGGGGTTACAAACCAGGGGATAAATTTATGGACCCATGGGGTGCATCGGGGGTGTATTCACCATTTATGAGCGTTTTCAATACGCATTCACAAAAAAAAACGCGTTAGCTACCTAATCAAGACTTTGGGTAAAAAAGCTATGATGCGGGGTTATTAAATTTTTTTCATTTCCCCCATGCAAGTTTGGGGTTGGGGTTAAATTTAAAAAGGACTTTCTCGAGATTTTGAAAAAAGCTTACAAGGGGAACGACAAAAAAGATTGAACTTCCTATATAAAAACATAACATGCGCCATGTAAAACAAATTTGTAGAAAAGGAAGTCATATCAAAAATGCAAAAAAAATTTTTTCAGTGAATGGTGAAAATAAACCCAAAATCGTAATAAAGATGATAATAAGAATGAAAAAAGATCCACAACCGGTTTTCACCATACATATATAAGCATGGGGGGTTTTTGCTTTTTATCGCCCGTCCAAACCCACCGCGAATCCACAGAGCAGCAGAGCAGGGGAACCATCCCCAAAAGATATCGAGGGGAAACTGTTCCGGGAAGTATTTTAAAGGTTTAAAGTACTGAAAAGGTAAAAAATAATGAATCTATACTGATGTAAAATTTTTACTTTCAGGGAATTCCCCCGCTCAGAGAGTGTTCCCGGGACGCAGAGAATGTCTTTAAAATTTTACTGCTGTTTTTTTGATGAGAATTTTCCCTCGCTAGCTTGGGGGAGGGGGAAGGAGGGAGGAGGAGGAGGAGGGGGGAAAAGAAAAGGGGGAGGAGGAGGAAACAAAAAGGAGGAGGGGGGGGAGGAAAAAAAAAGGAGGAGGAGGTAAGCGGGAAAAGAAAAGGGGGAGGGGAGGGGGAAAAAAAAAGGAGGAGGAGGAGAAGAAAGGGAAAGAGATGAGGGTGGAAGAGGACGATAAAGAAGAAAAGAAAAAAAAGAAGCAGAGGGTAAAAACAACGAAGAAGAATGAATGAATAGGATTTTGTTTTGTTTTTCAAGATAGTTTATTTTTATCATTGTTATTGTCGTAATGTTATTATATTATTATTATTATTATTTTTATTTTTAGAATTCAGTATGTAACAATAATATATCAAATATACCTTGTTCCATTGTTTACGTGTTTGATAATAATTTGATTTCGTTGTTTTACTATGTAAAAATACAATCATGTAACATGTATACCATTCTTTAGTTATAATAATAAAACCCACTGGAACAAATGAAATCCTTCTTCCTTTACTATCCAAGTTATTATCATTATTATTAGTAGTAGTAGTAGTGGTAGTTAGTAGTAGTGGAAAAAAGGGATAAGAGAAAAAGTGATCTTTTTATATTTTATTATTTTTTCTTTTGTTTTGTAGCTAATACAAGTTTTTTTTATCAATAAAGAAGATAACAAAAACCCACTTAATAAAGTCTTTTTTTTCTAAGTGGTTATAAACTAAACATGCACTTAATACTTTTTTATGCTAATCTTATAACTAATTTGAAAAAGTTTTTTTTTTAACTGCGAAAAAAGCTCACAGATTTTTTTCCTTAATCCCAATCTTATAACTACTTGAAAAACACACATACTACTAGTACTACTACTACATTTCTTATCTCCAGTAATTCTAGAACTGTAAAAACAGCGCAAGTTATGAGAGGTACGCGATGCTCTCTCTCTCTCGTAGTTAACACAAAAAAATTTTTTTCAGTTAAATACTAATCTTATACTATTTTGATAACACACATTTCTTATCTCTAGTAATATCTAAATCTACACAAACGGGGCACCAACAGCTATGAGAGCTTCAGTTAACACAAACAATTTTTTTTCAGTTAATACTAATCTTATAACTACCTTAAAAAACACACACACACACACTTTCATCATCATCATCATCATCACGGGGGCTAACGCCGACGGGGGCGCATGGCCGCATCCACCCTTCGCTTCCAGCCACGAGGATCCCTCGAGCGATCTCCAGGCAGCACACGGCCCATCTCTAGTTCCTCACGACAGGTCTCGTCGAGCTGCCAAGCCATGATCTCCTAGGAGTCCCACAGGTCTCCCCACCCAGGGTTGTCTCGCAGAGAGACAACCTGGTGGGCAGGTCGTCCATAGGGAGGCGAGCTAGTGGCCATATAGCCTGAGTTGGCGATCCCGGATTAGGGCAAGTAACAGGTCCATCCCAGTTCTCACGGTGTAACCGAAAGGTTGGACACGTGGTCCTGCCAACTGTACCCCATGATCCGGCAAAGGGGACTTGTTCAAAAGGCATCAAGGCGAGACTCCAAGGAAACTGGATACCCGTCAGGTTTCGCTTCCATAGACCCAAAACTGGAAGTATCAAGGACTTGAAGACCACGCAGCTTGGCCCTTCTGCATAGGTACCGACATCTCCCAAACGCTCTTGTTGATCGAGTTCATGGCTCTGTTGCCGGGACATCCGTCTACTGACTTCCTGGTCTGCACAACCCAGAGTTTATGGACTACGCTACCAAGGTATGTAAACTTTCTGTGACTTCCAACGTCCCTCGCCGCAAGCATGGATCGACTGAACGGGTTCCCCAAAACAGCCCCAAAGTCCTGAATCTTGTCTTGGTCCGGGGAGACCTCTAAGCCTAGGGCTTCGCCTCATTGCTAAATGCATCAAGAGCCGCCACAAGTGACTCCAAGGACTCAAATAGGAGGGGCAACATCGTCGGCAAAGTCAAGGCCCGGACCTTAATTTTGCCTAGTGTTGCTCCGCACTGACTTTGGCTAGTAGCTCTGCCCATTATCCGTCCATACAAGTGTTAAAAAGGGTGTGGGTGCAAGGACACACCCTTTGGGCCTCCCCCCTGAATTAACAGGAAGAAGTTCGACATACCCCACCACACTTTACAGCACTTTCAGTACCAGTATAGAGGCTTGCTATCAGGCCAATAATCTGTGTCGGAATTCCCCTGAGCCTCAGGATCTCCCATAGCGATTCCCGATGCACCGAGTCAACGCCTTCTTGAGGTCGATGTAGGCTGCAAGAAACCCCACGACCAAACTCACGACGGCTTTCCACAATTACTCAAAGCGCTAGTATACGGTCTATTGTGGACTTGCCAGGATAAATCCAGACTGCTCCGGTCTCTGGTGCCTCAGTAGGTGGTTGCGGATCCGTTTCAGAAGAATGTGAGCGAGAACCTTGCCTGGTATGCTGAGCAGTGTAATGCCACGGTAGTTGCTACAGTCCCATCGATCCCCTTTCCCCTTCCAGAGAGGGATGACCACGCCCCTCAGCGGGTCGGGGGGACATGGTACCAGACTGCCAAATGGCAGTCAGGACTGTATGCAGGCCCCGAGCCATAGGTTTAAACCCCAGCCTTTAGCAGTTCAGCAGGGATATAAATATGCCTGCAGCTTTCCCACTCTTCAGCTTGGAAATCGCCAGCCTAACCTCTTTTAGGGTAGGGGGTTTCCCTCGCTGATGGGGGGGGTCCGGCACAGGCACTGAGACATCGCTTGCATCCAAGCTAACTGTTGGAGGATCCACCTGGTACAACTGTTCAAAAAAACTCAGCCCAACGTTCACGAACCCAACATGATCTGAGATGATCCGTCCATCCGCTGATCGGACTGCAGTCATCTGTGAGGAGGGCTTAGGGTTAGTTTCTCAGGGTTGGTAGCAGGGCGAAGGTTTATTTACCAAGAATGGCCTTCGACTCCTCAGCAAGATTCCTGAGAAACTGTTCCTTTTCCCTTCTCAGCAGTGTCACGCGCCTACGCACCAGGAAGACGCAAAACTTGATTCCATTAGCCGAGCCTTGCGACACGCTTCAGTGCCCCTAATGTCTCCAGGGAGATGTATTCTGCCTTGTCCTTGGCGTACGCCAATGGACTTCTGAGCTGCTTGAGTGTTACGCGCTTGAAGGACTCCCACAGAGCAACTGGATCCGTCAGGGTTGCTGGTTTCTGAGAGTCGGTCAGAGACTGCCGTGGCGAACCCACGGGCACACTCCTCCTCCCTTAGTCTGTCCAAATGGGAAAAACCTTAGGGTGGCCACTGGAGGGACGGGGAGTTTTGAAGTGGACCCGAGGTAGCCACAAGCAGCCTATGGTCGGTGCCACAGAACTCAGCATCCGGTAAACCCTGCAGTTCTGGAGGATCCTCCATGCGTGTCACAAGGATGTGGTCGATCTCCTTGGCCACTGTACCCGTATCGCTGTACCAAGTCCAGCGATGCGAGTTGGAGCGCTGGTACCAAGGGGCCCGAAGATCCTCATTTTCTGGGACCTAGCAAAATCCCGGAGAAGGAGGGTATTCTCGCTGCTGGGATCAGCTCCCCGAGCCCATGGGGCCGACAGACATCTCGTAGCCAGCTCGGTCACAGCCGGATACCGCATTGAAGTCGCCCAGAACAATGCGAATGTCTCGCCGGGGCAATCGTCTGCCACGATGGAGTTTGGCGTAGAACGCCTCTTTCACATCGGTTTTTTGTACATCGGTAGGAGCGTATACAGCAATAAGAGACATGAAACCAAAGCATTTCTTCAGTCCCCAATGCCATGATACGCTCATCAACCGGTTCCACCTCGACTACCGAGGCTGATGTCGTGTGGAGTTGGCTTTGGCTACACCCTGGAGGTGGTGACCATCGCTGCGGCCCGACCAGTAGTAGGTGTAACCACCAACACTGATCGTGCCGCTACCCGGTCTTCTCACCTCTGAGAGGGCAGCCACCTCAACTCCCTGTCGCTTCAAATTTCCCCCGATAGCAGAGGTAACCGCCTTTATCCTGCCGCAAGGACCGGATGTTCCAAGCGCCTACCCGGAAAGCACGCCTGAGGTTAAGCCTCAGGTGGTCACTCCCGGGGGCACGCCACCTCCGCTCCCCACCAACACAGCCCCAGATAGAGGGGGTCGGCAGGCTGTGGGACCGCCTACCACACTGTGGGTTTTCCCGAGGGCTTTCCCCACAAGCTTCATGGGGGGTTGGCGCCTGCCGGGGCGCAGGCGGGACGAGTAACTCTCGCTCCAATCCTGCACCCCGACATTTGCCCTCCCGGCGGGAACCCACAGCCCGCCTTACTTGCTGGTGGGAGGGACAACACCCCTCCCCCCAGCATTTCCATTTAAAAAGACGTTGCCAGAGGGGCATTCTGGGGGGAGGAGGACTGGCAAGGCCCACCTCCCCCGAGCCGCCCCCTTTCCCCCGGGTGGCTAGGGGGCAGGAGTTGGTACGAAGCCAGAGCGTGTCCACACGCCGGTGGGCCATAGTTCCGTACCTCTGGGGCCTCCAGCTGCTCCGAGATCCCCCACAGTTTAGCCTGAGACCGCAAGGTGCCCAGTTACCCATGGGTGGCCACGAGGAGGCACCGCAGAAGTCTTAATGATGGAGAGGCTGTGACTGGCAGGGAAGACTTATGCAGAAGCTGCTCCCTTTTTTGCACTGGGCTAGCCCAGGGGTGGAAGCTGCAAGCGAGAAGGCATGCAAGCACTTAACACTATCTAGGCTACCACACCATCGCTTCACATCACCATGCACGGAAGCACCCACACACTTGAAACACATTTTTTTCTTTAATCAAAGGTAATGTCGGTGGAGGTAGGTGGGTAACCTTTCTTTTTCCTCCATCAAATGGCAAATTCTTCGAGGGTAGGAAGGTCTCGCCTTCGTAAAGCCCATCCTGCGTAAAACGTTAAAAAAAAGGAGGGAAATATGATTCTGGGGAGGTTACCTCAAGCACTCGCTTCTTTTACGAGAAGAGAGAGGACTATCTTAAAATGCTTCACTCTGTTGGCTGAGGTGTCAAGCAGAGTGAAATGCTTGAAATGGAGTCTCTCGTCCTTTCTAAAATTCGAGAAATATTAGGGTCTTCCTCAGTGGGGAAGATACCCTCCGAACTGCGCAAAACAGCAGCTATGAGAGGTCCGCGAGAAAAAACTCATACCCTCGAAGAATTTCACAGTCCCTGAGATATCCCTGTCACTAATCACCGTGCGGTTAAGGTCACAGAGACCTCTCCGCCCCAGCAAAGAGCGAAAAATAGGGATATCTTCCCCTAATCTTAAAAGCAACCATACGGTTTAGCAGTAACACAGGAGGGGAGGAGGACTAACATTAGATACCGCATAATGTCTCCTTGAAGGAACTTGAGGTTTATTGCCCCGACAAAAATACGCCTTTCTTCCACCTTTTCCTCTCCCGACCTACATTTTTTTATTTTATTATTATTTTTATTAGTAGTAGTAGTAGTAGTAGTAGTAGTAGTAGTAGTAGTATCATTATTATTATTATTATCATTATTATCACTCGGTGAGCTAAAGATATTTTGAAATGGGTGGTGGCAGGGAAGTCTAGAACTGTGCATAATCCTCCGCATCCTCCCCCCTCTCCTCCTCCTTCTCTTCCTCTTCCTCCTTCTCATCCCACTACCATCTCCCCCTCCTCCTCCTTCTCTTCTTCTCATCCACTATTACTACTACTGCTTCCTCCTCTTCCCCCTCCCTTTTTTCATCTACTACTGCCACCATCTCCACCTCTTCTCCTCTACCGTCACCACCTCCTTTTTTCTTCTTCTTCTAAGCTCTTATTATTATCATTATTATTATTATTACTCTTGTCACCGAGAGCTCCTGCAGTAGCAGGAGCTGCTGCTTCTGCTACTACTACCGTCTCATTATTATTATTATTACATTAACAACAACACCAGCTGCCCCTACTGCTGAGAGGAAGCTCGTCGGTTTTTCTTGCCACTGCGTCCGCACCTGCAGATCAACCTCTACCCAGTGACCAATATCACCACTTTCGGCGATGTTGGACAAACCCCTTGTGTAATATAAGTGTGGGTGTATGATCCCACAGGACGGCACGATGTAAAGATGAAGGGGACGTGTAATCCCAGCGCGATGCCGCTAGTGTGGGGACGTGTGGGGACGCGAGACAGGACGTGTTCCCACAGGGTGGTACTTTTGTTCTCTGGTTTGTTCTTGAAGGTTATGGAGTTTAAAAATTTTCGCTGGTTCACAACTTTATTTCTGCGAGAGTATGGTAGCAGGACGGGCAAGGCAGGGGAGACCTGCCTGGGAGGCAGAAGCGTCCCGACCTACCCGCTTGCTGGCAACGAGCGGTTTTGTCTTAACTGCTCCGAAATTTCTATGAACAAATATCGTTTTGAAACACATCATAATGAAAAACATGAAGAATTTGAATGAACAAAATTCTGATACATATGGTCACTGGTGGTTCCGTGGTGAAGGAACAAGGGTACCTTATATACAGTTGTGTGTGAGAAGAGAGTTATGGTGTTTAAAAGACTAAAAAGGTTCATGAAAAGGAGACAAAATTGCTGAGTATTCACAAAAATAAAATCATTTCGAATATCGGTAAAGATAGCGATAACATATTTAGTGATTGGGAAATAAGCATTTTCGATGAACATTTTGAGTATAAACAACACATAATTTACACACAGACATGAGAATAACGTCATGGGAATTGTTTACAAGCAATAAGGGGGGATTACGTGTTCTAAGGTCAATTTATCAATTGTCACGGCTGTAGACCTGTTGGGGTCGGCTGAGGACAGTGGAGTTATTAAAAGAGAAGGCACCCATGGCTTTTCTAGTATGTGAGGCATAAAGATCACATATCCATTTCACTACAACCTTGCACAAATTCTCTTTTTTTAACAGGGGACAGTTTCCTGATATTTCCATAGGGAAGTTTTTCCGACATCACCAAGGCTTATAGACTGTTAAAGTCCAGGTAGAGAATGTTATGCTTTGTTCCATTTTAGGGTCAAAGCAGGGGGTTAACAACGGGTTATTAGCCATGTATGAGGTTGGACACCACTTTTTTAGTCCTCCTCTCACCGAGCACGCGATTTGCGTGCCAACTCAGGGTCCGAGATGAGCTCTAATTCGGCTTTTGTCATCTTCCAAATGCGTCGTAGGCGTATCCCGGGGAGGCTAACGTAATTTTCCATGTCGAGATCATACTTTTGGACGAGGGTAGACCTCCACCCACTAAGCTCGTCAGCCAGCAAACCCACATCTACACCCAAGGTAACAGTCAGCATAATCTGCGAGTGTGCGATATTCGGCAGCTTCCCATACTTAAAGAGCATTGTCGAATTCCTCCTCTGTGACGGTGTCCCCCGTGAGAGAACTATAAAAATGTTCTATCGGGGGAAGGGAAGTATCTTCCAGCTTATTTAGATCGTCCAGGTATTCGTAGGGGAATATGCCTTTCCCCGTCAGGAGTAATCTCTGGGCTTCAAAAGGGCAGGTGTTGCATGAGGTGTGTTGAGTATTTCAATGGACATCTGCTCTCGATGTGCGTTCTTTGGCGAGGGAACTAAACTGGTGTTCATAAATGCCATGCTATCAAGGAATTTCAGATTTTTAATTTTTACGGAGTGGTATCTGAGACCTTGTTTCACAAGAACATTTTGTTATCAGCTTGATCTTTGATCACAACCGAGATCGTTGAAGGTTATGGGGTATGCAGGGCATTTTGACGTGGTTCCCCATTTTAATATTGCACCACGCGCAGTATGCCCGATGAATTATGAGTTGTTCGTGTGGTCGTGTGTTGTGCTTCTGCGTTGTCGAAAATTTTGCACGTTTTGCACGTCTTGCGGTTATATCGATAATAATGAATAATAATATGATGAATGCTGAATGATACGCAAGCGGTTCTCTTACCAACCCCCAAAAAATAAACATATATAAGCAATGGGCGGTTTTATGCGTTCAATATCGCGTCCAACCGACCGGGGGGGCGAATCTAGCACGAGCAGCACCAATCACAGCATCAAAACCAGCACCAGCATGAAACCCGTGCAAAGAAGATGACTGCTCGAGGAAGTCTGTTCGGTAAGTATGTAAGGTAATGATACTGAAAAAGATCATAAGTAATGTAATACTACACTGATGTAAACTTTTTCACTTTCCAGAGAATTCCCTCGTCAGCATGAGTGTTCCCGGCAGCGACGCAGAATGTCTTTAAAATTGCTATGTTGTTTTTATGATGAATGATTTACCATCTGCAACCTGGAGAGGAGGAGGAGGAGGACGGGAAAGAAAAAAGTGAGATGGAGGAGGAGGAGGAGGAACGTGGGAAAGAAAAAAGGGAGGATGGAGGAGAGGAGGAGGAGAGGAAGGAAAAAGGAGGAGGTGAGGCGAAAGGGAAAGACATGAGGTGGAAGAGGAAACGATAAGAAGAAAAGAAGCAGGAGGGTAGAACAACCGAAGAAGAGGAGTTTGTTTTGTTTTTTCAACATTGATTTTTATTATCAGTGTTATTACCATAATGCTGGTATGATTATTATCATTATAAAATTCTGTATGTAATATAATATACAAATATACTTTGTTCCATGGTGTACGTGTTTTTACTAATAAAATTCATAATGTAATAATAAAATTAATCAAATATACTTTGTTCCTTGTGAACATGTTTACTATAAAAATGCAGTATGTGTAATTATAAGATATCAAATATACTTTGTTCCATTGTGTACTGTTATACTAATCATTTCTTGAGGGGGGGGGTTACTTACGTCAAAATCAATTTACGTTAAAAATGTATACCATTCTTGAGTTTTAATAATAATACCCATTGAACGAAATCAAAATCCTTCTTTCTTACCTCCAAGTTTATTATTAGTATAGTAATAGTATTAAAAGGGGTAAATGACAGAGTGATCTTTGTTTTTATATTGTAGTATTTTTCTTTTGTTTTGTAGGATAGTACACTTTTTTTTAATCAATAAAGAAGAAACATAAACAGTTTAATACAGTTTTTTCTAAGTGGTTATAACAAACACATGCTTATACTTTTTTTTTTTTTTTTTTTTTTTTTTTTGGGGGGAGGTTTGTAAATCAATCTTATAACTAATGTGGAAACGCTTTGCGAGAAAGAAAAGCTCACCAGAATTTTCTTCTTTTCAGTTAATATAATCTTATAACTACTTTGATAACACACATTTCTTATCTCTAGTAATATCTAAACTACACAAAAGGAGCACCAGCGAGCTATGATAGCTTCAGTAAACACAAACATTTTTTATTACCAATCTTATAACTACCTTGAAAACACACACACACACACACACAGTACATTGAAAACACTTTTTTTTTTAATCTCTAGTAATAATCGGTGAGGTGGTGGTAACCTTTCTTTTTCCTTCCTCCATCAAGCGGGGCAATTCTTCGAGGCATGAAGGATCTCGCCTTTTAAAGCCCCATCCTGCGTAAATGTTTATAAACAACAGGAGGGAAACATGATTCTGGTGAGGTTACTCTAGCGATCGCTTCTTTTACGAGAAGAGCGAGACCTATCTTAAAATCTTCACTCTGTTGGGCTGAGGTGTCTGCAGAGTGAAATGTTTGAAATGGGAGTCTCTCTTTCCTTTCTAAAATTCGAGAAATATTAGGTCCTTCCTCTCAATGGGAAGATACCCCCGAGTTTGCGTAAACCCAGCAGCTATGAGAGGTCCGCGAGAAAAGCTCATCCCTCGAAGTAATTTTCACAGTCCCCTAAATATCCCTGTCACTAATCACCGTGCGGTTTTTAATTTTGATTTAGTATTTTCGTACATAGGTCGAGTGATTGGGTTGTGTGGCCGGGTGAAGGGATGAAAGGGGTGCATGATGGAGAGAGAGGGTGTGAGGAAAAGATGAGCCTAGACTCGACCCCTCAGACTGCTGGCCTCTCTTTTACAGGTTTTTCCCCTGTGATAGAGAGAGCTGCGGGTTCTGATAGAGGTTAGTGTTACCCTTATCACCGTCATATTTAAGGAGATCATAGCAAATGTTTCGCGGCGCGATTTTTGAGGCCCTCGCAAACTAATGTTTCTGCACTGACAATGAATTTCCGTTTGCTATTATGTGACTCGTTCGCTTTGACCGGGTGATGGTGGGGGTCTTGCAATTTTATAGCTTTCTTGAACTTGTATGGATTTCTAGTGGTAGTTCAAATTTCGTATTTCCATTTATATTGTTATTTTTGTTAGGTTTTAAAAAAAATTTTTAACTGAAAGGATTTTTTGGTTTTATCGTAGCGTCCTCGGCTTTGTTTCATGGTTCAGTTTTTTTTTCTGTAAGTATGATGCATTAGCCTTCATTAGGAGATATGTACTTGCTGTATAGTGGAAGTCAGAGTTGGGTAGATAAACCGTAATATGATGTTCATACTCAGAGTACTTAGAAAATGCACGAACGTTCCTATGGTAATAGAAACTTTTATATTTATATTCGCACTCACACACAAAACACACACACAAACACACTACACACACACACCACACACACACACACCACACACACACACACACACACACACACAGTAGAGTACATCCGCACCAGTGCGTACAGCTCTTACATGTTTCTAAATAACGGAGAAGATCAGGCATGGGTGGTCTAAGTCTGCTACCATGGTTTCTGTACATCTGTATGGGTCATGTTGAAAGATAGTTTGGTCTATAAATGTATCGAATAAGTTTAAGCCGGAAAGTGAGAGTAAATTGAGAGGCAGGTCGAGAAGTGACCGCGCACATATCACATAAAGACACTGCCGTGAGTACAGTTCTATTTTGTTTTTATTATATGGGTAAACCATCAAACAAGTGAAGCTAATTGAAGCAACATTTGAATTGGGGCTCCTGGAGGCAAGTAGACAACCTGGTAGCAAAATGTTTGAAATACGTGGAAGAAAACGTAAATTTTGGAAGAATGGGTGAATAAGTTTCGCAGATACAACATTCAGAGAGAGATAATGGAAAAGGTCTAACATGAAAATCATAAGAACTCAGGAGAAGTGGAATGATTAGAAACCAGATTGGACAGACAGTAGTCGAATCGGGGAGGAAAAGAATCTGATAAAGTTGATGAAGTAATCAAGTAAAGGAAACTGTTCAGCAGATTTGCAAAATAATTTTGTCAAGAGCGCCAGTCCACAAATAATGGAGGCGGCCAAAAAGATGTACAGCTACATATGCCGATGTATCTAAGTAAATGAACTGTAATGAATGAAAAAAAAAGTAGAAAAGACTATCAAGTCACAAGGATGAAATAAAGCACAGCTTGCAGAGACGTGAAAGAAAATGATATCAGTCACACCTTGAGCAAAAACCTGGAAGAGGTAAAAAACGAAAACAAACAAAGGATTGAAGAAGAAAAAACTTGTTCATTTAGAGGGTGAGAGGCCTCCATGGAAAACAATTTTACCCATCAGAACAAATGCGAGACAGACAATCATTACCCTTGCCAGCCAAAAGGAATTACACGAAAGATATATAATATATATTTGTATATAGATATACATATATATATGAACGCATGTGTATATATTTAAGATGTTTATCATAGATATCATAAGGTACATACATACCTACACACACGACCAAACACACACACACACATAGACCACACACACACACACACACACACCCATACACACACACACCACACCCACATCACACCCACACAAAAAAAAAAACAAAAACCACACACACACATATTCATAGATTATATATATATATATATAGATATGATATATAGTCCTTATATATATATATTATTATTATTATTTTAGTATTAGTAGTAATTATTATTATTATTCATTCTTGCTATTATTATCAATCCTTACTCTTACTACTATTATTCCTATTATTCTTATCACTATAATTATTATCATTACAAACACATACACACACAGACCCACACACACACACACACACATACAACACACACACACACACACACACACACACACCCACACACATCACCACAAACGCAACGCACGCACACACATAGAAATATATTTATATACCATACACATATATATATAAGATATATATATAATATATATATATATCATTATATAATATTATATAATATATATATGATATATACATATATATCTATACATACACACATTCGCTTTATATTCGATATATATATAATATATATATATATAATATAATATATATATATATAATTATATATATATTTATCGGATAGATGAAGCCGAAAATGATCGCGAGGATTGGTTCGAAAGGCTGGGTATTTGTTTCAAAAAAAAGCTTCGGAACCATGAAGCTATATATTGTGTTCGACAGAAGTTGATGTTTGGGGGGGGGGGGGGGATAAAGAACCTCGTATTATGGCATATTACCAATGGAGGCCCCAATCGGATAGGCCAGTCGTAACATCATAAATTTACACTTTACTCTGAGGGTCTATGAAGAGCGCAATATAAGATTAGGTGTTTCGAAGCCAAGCTTGACTTCTGTCATCCACGACACCAAGCACCTAGATCCACCAGATACCGTCCAGAAATGGCATTCTAGACGTAGTAACAAGATCAATTAAATGTCATATCAAAACTATGAATCAATGTACTAATATGAAAGACAATAGGAGCATGCATGAACATCATGATCTATTGAAAACTAAGTGATTACTCAGTGGGTTAGAGAAGGAAGTGGCCAGTAGTTAGCTACCATGTTCCATTACCGTGAGTCCTTTGCACCTATTCATATTCAGTAATTTTATGAAACAATAACTCTGCAAGAGAATTAGAACCCCTTTTATTTGCTGGCAACATCCGGCGGGACTTTGAATTATGCTTGCTGCCCGAACTTTGCTGGCGACACATGATTGATGCCAATATTAGGTCGAGCTGACAGCACTTTTCCAACAGTTTTCTCCGTCATATCATATTTTAAGTCACATATACTCACCGCAAGCATCACCTGTATATATACTCCCATGCAAATCATATGAATACACAGCCCTACATTATACACACTAAACACATGCACATGCATACCCATTATAGAAGTAGGCGCACATCACATGCGCATACAGTATGTGTATATGGCCCCCCATATATGGCGAACACACATGCGCACACATCCTGTATCATGCTTATACTATGCCTCACATAGAATTATGGCTATACGCATGCTGACGCACCACAGTATGCGCCACGTACGTTTATGAGTACGCATTAGTGCCAAACACACACATATATGTATATACCTGTACATGCATGCATATAGATTCATATTACATCACATACAAACACAAATGGCATATACACACAACTTACATATATATATTACCATACACATATACATATACATACGCATATATAAATACATACACATCAACATACACGCTTACATATACTATACACGTATACACATATACATACACGCATACATAACATATACACATATCTAGAGTATATATACACTCACAACTACATATATACATACATTACATACACATACACACTAGTACGCACCCATACATTACATATACATACACAGATAATTATATACACATATACGCACAAGATATACCAATATACATATATATTGCATCTCTCGCCATACACACCACATGTGTACCTGTACACATACACACATACACCTACGCATTTCTTTATGTGCACTGTGACACGTTTCCATGAGCGCACCCCCGCACTCCATTATATGAGCCTATGCATTATAATGTGCATAAATTGTAGGCTTGCAGGGAGGGGTTAGAAGATTGGGGGCGGGTGATGTGGGAGAGGAGATTTAGGAGGATGTTTAGAAATGGGTAAGTAGGGTTTGGGTGAGGGGATTCAAGAAAGGTGGATTTTGTATTTGCTTCAATTTTTTGCAGAGGTCACATTCTTGCGGTTGCTAAGGTCGCCCCCCTGTAACCCCCGCCTGCGCCCTCGGCCAGACGCGGCCACGGGTCGCGGAGTCAGCGTCTGGCATTGATGAGGTGCCATGGCTTGAATTACGCTTTGTGAATGCCTAGTATATCTGGTGGATCTTCTGTCGAGTGGCTGATTATAATTGCGCTTATGGTAACCATGTTTAAACATACCTAATATTGTGATGTACTTGTACTTAATATCTGTGGTTTGCTATTCCTTAGTAGCGAATCTATTGAGCGAAAACTGTGGTCTGTGCGATTGGCTGTTCTCGGCGACCGGTGAGGCTTCTCATTTTCTAATGGTTTTGATTTTGTATTTTTCTCGGGTGGGGGAGTGATTATTTCTTTCTATCTGCTGATTCACTTTACTGTGCGCTCTTGATGAGCATTGGACACAACTTATATAACACAGTAATGGAACCTAGCATTCCTAGTTGGCACTTTCTGGCATCCCTATTAATTTAAAAGGTCCACGTATGCATGGTCCAATATTGAAAATTTTAATATGACTTCTGAGATTTATGGATTTTCTTATATTTCTATTTTGGTTGGAATATGGCTATATATAATATATATATTTATATATATATATATATAATATAATATATTATAATATATATATAGATGATTCTCACTCGTAATTTTTAAAGCACTTATTATCACTGACCTACTCACGACACCCTCTCTACTCATTACCTTTACTTATCAATAACTTTTTTTTTTCATATTATATATATGGTTGTGTGTGGTTGTGTGTGGTGTGTGTGTGTGTGTCTGTGTGTCTGTGTGTGGTGCTCTCTGTGTGTGTGTGTGTGTATGTGTGTGTTGGTGTGCAGTATAGGCAGACCCACACAACACACACACACACACACATACACACCACAACACACACACAAACACACACACACAGATATATAGACATAGATATATATCTATATATATATATATATATATATATATTAATATATCTATATATAACATATATATATGTATGTGTTTATTGTTTTTGTGTGTGTGCAGTACAAGCGCCACATACACGTCACACACCACCACACACACACACACACACACTCAAACAAATATATATGTATGTATATATATGTGTCTATAATGTATATATAATATACTAAATACATAATGTGTTTTGTGTTTGTGTGAGTTTGTGGTGTATATGTATGTATGTATGTATTTAGTGATATATGTGTGTATATAGAATAATATATATATAGTATATATATATATATATATATACTATATATATATATATATATTAATATATATATATATATATATATATGTATATATATATGTGTGTCTATATATATATATATATATATATATATATATTTATATATATCTATATATATATATTCACATATGTGTGTGTGTGTTGTGTGTGTGTGGGTGGTGTGTGTGTGTGTGGTGCGCCTATACTGTACACATACACACATATGTATGTATATATGTTTCTAATATGGATTGTATTTTATGTGTTTTTATATATATTCATATAATATATACTATATATATTTAATATATATTATATATTATATTCCAATATATATATATATATTATAATTCATATATAATAATATAATAATATATGGGGCCGCGGTGGCCGAATGGTTAGAGCGTCCGGACTCAGCCTGCCACGACGGCAATCTTAGTTCGGGGTTCGAGTCACCGGCCGGCCGTTGTTTCCCTTGGGCACGAACTTTCACCTCGATTGCCTGCCTAGCCACTGTGTGCCAGCCAGCTTCAAGTCAATGCCGGTAAATAGAGATGGTGACTCGAGTAAAAACATCGGGCGGAGGCAATGGCAAACCACCGCTCTAAATTGCTAAGAAAAACTCATGGAAAGCCCCTGATCGTCAGGCCGCGTGGCCGAATGGTTAGAGCATCGGACTCAGACTGTCACGACGGCAATCTGAATCGAGGTTCGAGTCCCAGAGCGCCGCGTTGTTCCTTGGGCAAGGAACTTCATCACCTGGATTGCTACTACCACTGGGGGGTGGCCAATCCAAGCCCAAAGTCAAGTGCTGGTCCCAAGCCCGATAAATAGGATTTACCTAAAAGGTACCACCGGCCCTCCGTGGAAAGGAACTGGGTACCCTACCACGTCTCACTCCAGAGCAGCACAACATTAAACTACAATTAGTTCATGCTGTGACCACGCGCTCATACATGAACCGTACCGTTAAAAAAGATTATATATCTATATTATATATATATATAATGATATGTGTGTGTGTGTGGTGTGTGTGTGTGTGTGTGTGTGTGTGGTGTGTGTGTGTGTGTGTGTGGTGGCGCACACACACACACACACAACACACCACACACATACACACACACACACACACACCCATATATATATATATATATATATATAATATATAATATTGTATTCTATACTAATATATTATCTATCTATATATATATGTGGTGTGTGTGTGTGTGTGTGGTAGTGTTTGTGTGTGTGTGTGCCTATACTATACCCACACCATACCATTACACACACACCCTCATATATATGTGTGTGTGTATGTATGTGTACATGTATACATTTATTTGTTTTATAATATACTCATATATATATATATATATCTATATATATCTATATATATATATGTTTGTGTGTGTGTGTGTTGCGCGTGCGCGCGGCGCGCTGCGCGTGTTGTGTGAAGTTTTGCACACACACACACACACACCACAACACACCACACACTCACACGCAAACGGTTCACACACACACACACACACACACACACAACACACACTCTATATATATATAGTATAAATATATATATATATATATATATATATATAATATATACATACTATATATATATATATATATATATATATATATATCTATATATATATATATATTATATACACCACGTACACATCACACACACCACACACAACATAACACACACACACACAGACACCATAAACATATGTATATATCTATATATATATATATAGATATATTATATATATATATATATATACTATTATATACATTTAATATATATGTTTGTGTGTGTGTGGTGTGTGTTGTTTGTGTGTGTATGTATATATGTATGTATTTATATAGTATATATATAATATAGATTATATAGATATATATACAATAGATATATATAGGTATATTTATATATATATTTATGTATATATATACACATATGTGGTGTGTGTGTGTGTGCGCGCCTATACTGTAACACACACACACATGTATGTATAATATGTATGCGTATATAATGTATTATTTGATGTGTTTATAGATATATCATATAATATATATATATATATATTCATATATATATATAATATATTACATAAATAAATTATTATACATATATATATATATATATATATATATATATATAATATATGTATATATATATATTATATGGGTGTGTGTGTGTGGTGTGTGTGTGCGCGCACACACACACACACACACACCACACACACCACAGAACACACACACCCAACACACACAAACATATATATATAGATTATATCTATATATATATATATATTATATATATATGTGTGTGTGTGTGTGGTTGTGTGTGTGTGTGTGTGTGTGTGGTGTGATTGGATATATATGGTTCTGGCCCGGTGGTTTAGAGCATCGGA
>NW_023663893.1:0-7500 GCF_015228065.2 Penaeus monodon | reverse complement strand
TGATTGATAAAAAAACGTGTATTATCTACAAAACAAAAGAAAAATATAAAATAGAAAAAAAGATCAGCTTTCACTTACCCCGTTTAATACTATTACTACTACTAATAAATAACTTGGAATGGTGTAAAGAAAGAATTATTTTGATTGTTTTCCAATGGGTTTATTAGTATTAATAACTCAAGAATGGTATACATTTTACGGAATTGCATTTTTACGTATAAACCGGAAAGAAAATGATTAGTAAACATGTACACAATGGAACAAAGTAATATTTGATATATTATAATTACTTACTGAATTTTCTTAGTAAACATGTACACAATGAACAAGTATATTTTTTTGGATTTTTTTTTTTAAAAAATTTTCTTATTATTACATACTTAATTTTATTAGTAAAAATGTACACAATGGAACAAAGTATATTTGATATATTATTATTACATACTGAATTTTAAATGATAATATAATAACCCGCATTATTGTAATAACATGAGGATAACAAACATTTGAAAACAAACAAATCCTCTCTCGGTTGTTTCTACCCCCTCTGCTTCTTTTTCTTCTTTATCGTCTCTTTCCACCCTCATGTCTTTCCCTTCTCCTCCCTCCTCCTCCTTTTCCTTTCCTGCTCTCCCCCCCCTCCCCTCCTCCTTCCATCCTCCTCCTTTTTCTTTCCCCGTTCTTCCTCTCCTCCTCCTCCCCTTTTTCTTCACCCGTTCCTCCTCCTCCCCTCCTCTCCAGGTTTGCAGATGGTAAATTCACATCATAAAAACAACATTAGCAATTTTAAAGCATTCTGCTGCTCGTGCCGGGGAACACTCATGCTGAGCGAGGGAATTCTCTGAAAAGTGAAAAGTTTTTACATCAGTGTAGTATTCATTACTGTATTGAGCTTTTTCAGTATCATTAACCTTTACAGTACTTACCGAACCAGACTTCCTCGATAGTCATCTTCTTTGACGGGTTTCCTCTGGTGCTGGTGCTGGTGCGGGTGCTGCTGCTGCTAGATTCGCGGTCGGTGGACGCGATATGAATAGCGAAAACCCTCCATTGCTTATATATGGTATGGGTAGAGAACCGCTTGCGTATCATTCATTCATTCATTCATTTTATTATCATTATTATCGATATTGCTTATATTCACCATTCACCGGCAAAAATGTATTTCCATTGTGATATGACATTCCTTTTCTACAAAATTACATGGCGGCATGTTATAGTTTTTATATAGGAAGTCAATACTTTTCTGTCGTTACCCTTGTAATCCGTTTAACTAATAACTCGAGAAAGGTGTTCCTTAATTAAATCAACCCAATCTGCTATGATAATAAATTACAAATAATATATAAGCATCAATACATACTTTTTGTTCCTGAATTCTTGTATCTAGGTAGCTAACGCGTCTTTTTTCTGAGTGCTTTCGATACCGCTCGATCAAATGGTAAATACACACCGCGGTGCATACATAGGAATCCCATAAAAATAATCTTTATGGGTTGTAACCACGCATAAAATCGTGTCCCATGCGCGTGGTTTTCTCTACGGGGTCAAATATTCACTACGCTTATCATCATCATCGCCCGGCTCGTCCATTTGTTTTCTTTACTTCTCCAGTCCGGTCATTGGAGTATTTCCATCAGAAGAAATACATCGCGCGTATGAAATCTGATGTTTGGGTTATGATTACGAATAATCTCTCGTGCTATCCCTACTAATATCCCCGCCTTCCATTTTTTTTATGCTCTAATATCGGGGGAATAAATACGCCTATCGCTGTTGATCGATAAACGCCCTTGTGTATCACCAATCAAAACAAAAATTTATTAGCATTCATAGGTTGCTCAACCCAAATCAATTCGTAGGTTGCCGGATTGTTCCAGAGCAATGGGTCTGCTAATTTTCGCTTGTAGATCTAATAACATAACGTTCTACTGTAAGAAGCTCCCTCGTGGCAACGTGATCTTTTTTTCTATCCGAATTGAGTTTAGTACCGTGGTAATAAGCATTTGGAAAAAATGGTAGAGAAATCAACGTTGATATTATAAACGGATGCTCCTATTTCCTAATACTGTTATGATCGAATAAACGGGGTTCTTTTTTAAATTCCAGCAAATCGTCCATGTCACCCTGAACACAGTACAATTTTTCAGGTATAACGCTTTGCCAGGGTAAGTCTATTGAAATGTTTGTTGTCCTACAGGGAGAAGGAAGTTTTTTGATGTTATGTTTTATATAGAGAATTTTTGTGTATAGAAATCCACGGAGTTGCCTGGTTTCTGAAGCGAGGCGTTTAGTGCGAGCATCGCTTGTGGGTGGGGTCTCAGTCTTGTAATATGCAATTTGGCTAAATCTACAACGAATCTGGGTTTCATGTTCTCATCCGAAGTGCTCAGTGGAAGAGAATTCCAGCCTAATGCGCACGTCAACATTGTCCAATAAATACCCATCGCTTGTAGCCAAGTCTAACAAAAGAGGTGCGCATAGGTGCACACCGTGGTTTTTCACCTCCTTCGTTACTCTTATTTTCACAAGGCGATTCAGATTTTAAAAGTATTCCTTGGTGTAATCTTTTTGTATCCCTGACCTTTATTGTCGTCAAGAAGAACATGTTTCGTGCGAGCGTCTCTCCTCTTAGATATTGACATTCCTGTTAACACATTCGAAGGCTGATTTGAAAAAGCGAATGGAGGGCGTTATTTACTAAGACAATAGTTCATCCTCTTCCTAGTTTTCCCTTAGCATCCCCCTTAAGAGGTAGTTTTAGTTCTAGCATTAAGGTCATAAGTGGGGAGACCTCTCCGGCTCAGCAAAAAGAAGGAAAAATAGGGATATGCTTCCCCTAATCGTAAGAGCAAACCATACGGTTTAGCAGTAACACAGGAGGGGAGGAGGACTATCATTACACTTGTAATGAAGGAACTTGAGATATTTATTGCCCCCCGCAAAAATACGTCTCTCTGCCCCCTCCTCCTCCTCTCCCCGACCTACATTCGACGGGTAAAAGATGTTTTTGAAATGGATGCTGGCACGGAAGTCTAGAAGCTTAACTACTTTCGACTCATCTCTCCGAATAAACTCCTCCTCCTCCCTCAGCTGTAGAGAAGCCTGGCATATCCTCCTCCTCCCCCTCCTTTCCTCTCCTCCTCCCTCCTCCTCCCTCCTCCTCCTTCTTTTCTTCTCCTCCTTCTTCTTCTTCTCTCTACTAACTACTACTACTTCCTCCTCCTCCTCCTCCTCCACTCTCTCCTTTCTTCTCATATACTACTAAAGCTCCTCATCCGCATCCTCTACCGTCCCACCGCCTTTTCTTCTACACTGCTCTTCTTCTTCTTCTTCTTATCACGAGAGCTCCTGCAGTAGCAGGACTGCTAGGACCCTAGGAGGTGGGATGATAGCTAGCTCGCTTGCTAGCTTTATGGTTGGCCGGTAGGCTTGGCTGACCGTAGGCTGGCTAGGTTGGATGGCTGGCTGGCTGGTCGGTAGGCCGGCTGGTCTGTAGGCTGCTGCTGGTCTGTAGGCTGGCTGGCTGGCCTGTACGCTGGCTGGCTCGACTTCGGCTCCGGCTCCCACGACGACGACTACGACGCGACGACGACGACGAGGACGACGACGAGAGAGTCCCCCCCCCCTAGCTTGGTGGAGACAGCACCTACCGACAGCACGGCAGCAGCAGCAGCAGCAGCAGTAGTAGCAGCACACCAGCAGCAAGTAGTAGCAGCAGCCCAGCAGTCAGCACCATCACAGCACAGCAGCAGCACGGGTGCAGAGAGGAGTTCTGATCTCGCTCCATTCGGGCCCTCCTTTTTATACGGTTTGGTAAGGAGTTTTTATCCCTACTATGCAGGTTAAGTACATTTTCAGCCGTTTAAACGATAATCATCATTATTACCCATTATTTATTTTGGATTCCTCCTCCATCGTCTTTCTTTTTTCTTTTTCTTTAAATGAATATATGTGTGATCGACTCTCTTATTCAATACAAGTTCTTAGGAATCCCTGCTATATCCCTAACTAACAGAACAACATCAGGTAATTTGTGTGGTGGATTTAAAGGAGCGTTCTCGACCGATAAATCGGAGAACATCAATAATATTCACATTCTGAATAGGAGTTGTTATATCACCTGATTATCCAGCTAATTAGCGGATTTTTATTGAGTACTCTAAGAGTCCCTTCCATATAATCACGCTCATTTGGTTTTGAAGTAGATTTTTCATGAGCGATTTAACGGCATCATCATCACCATCTTCGAGATTAATTATTTTTTTCTTTTTTAAAAAAGGATTTTCAGTCGTCTTTGATTTGTATAGAACAAACTTAATTTCACTTCGTCGGGAAGGTTTTGTTTTTTTTTCGTCTTGCGCATATATACCGATGGAGGGTAATGGTAAGTCTTGACTTCACCTTTACCTTCAATTCTTCCTTCTTCTTCCTCCTCCTCCTTCTCCTCCCTCCCTCCTCCTCTCTCCTCCGCCCACATTGCATGCGACCTCCTCCTTTTCCTCGTCTATCAACAGGCAGGCGACGCTCCACTTTGTGTACGTGACCGCATAATTTCGACATCAGGGGGGGGGGGGGGGGGGGGGGGGGTTGCCGTGTGGTTAGCGTCGTAACCGCGGGCGTCCTGCGCCCCCTTGAGGATATAGGGCACTCGTAGGCTGCTGCTGCTGTTTTTCTTGTTGTTGTTTTGTTCAATATTCCTCCTCTTTCGTGTAACTGGCACCAGCACACTGTCAACTCAACTTAGGGATTGGCAAAACTCTTTGATTACAGTACCATCTCCCAATTACTCATGCGAGCGAAGCCCGGAGGGGCGAAATATAGCTAACGGTAAAATGATACCAGAGGGAACCACCCTTTTGAGATTGCATGAGTTTCTTTTTTATACGGAGAAGGGTTCTCGATGGCATCCTCTTTATAATGAAACTATGTGGTTTTTTTAGTTTCCTTTAGTAGTTTTTAATTCCAGTGGTAGACTTTTCTTAATATCTTTGAAAATATCCGCGAAATGCAGTCGATATGGTTTCTTCCTTTAACCGCAGATTATTTTTTTTACTTTTTCTGAGATACTTTACTCAGCAATCTATAAATCTGGATGTTTTCTTTTCTATCCTCTCCTCCATTATCGGCTGCTGCTATTCATTCCTTATTTATGTCGAAATCTCGCCTTGATTTACCATGAATCAACCTTTTCGGTCATCCAAGGAATGTTACGAAAATTTTCTCTGTTTTTTTTCTTGCTTATTGTACTTCTTTGATCTCTTTATAGGTAAAACTCAGGAAGAACATTTTTTTCACTAATTCTTCGGCATCAAACACACTGAAATTTCTTCCCCGCTTAAATCTTCCAATGTAATAACCCGGTATGGTTTGCTTCTTATCATTATTTTTAATTTATTCGAAATATTTCTCCGGTGAAAAAAATTTTGCTGTGAAATACCTCGTGAAAGGATTGCTGATCTCGCTCCGTCACCACCCAACGGTCGTTCCCATCGCCAGTGCAGAACTTAATTGTTTTTCTAGTGTCGGGTTCTTATACATGACACGGAATGCTTTTGGAATGTCTGCTGTTTTTGTTAGCTTATGCACTTCGGTCGGAGTACGTCCTCGGAGTGATCTATGTTTCGATTGTTTATAGGCCATTTAGTATCAGGTAAAACATCGATAGATTTCATTGTATTTTTGAGAGTAAGATATCGATAATTTTACCTTTAGCGTCCTAATGGCTCTTTCCGCCAAAGCACTCTTTAATTTCTTGGCTGAAGGTGTTATTATAGTATAATTTTTCTTTTCCTCTAGATATTTTTTTCAAAACGCTATTATCCCTCCACCCCTTGGAAGAAATCGCTCCGAGAAGCATTTTGCGGCGACACAGCATCGTCGCGTCGCGTCGTCGAGTCGATGCTGTCTTCACTATTTCGCGTACTATCTCCGGCTTATTTTCTGTTGCAACTGGGTTCATGCGATAATGTAAAGGACGGGTTTGCGGGAGGGGGTTCAGGGCCACGGACCGTTGAGGGGAGGGGGTCTTTGGGACACCCGGGGAGGGTTTGTTGCGCGGGCCCCCTCAACTTCGGGATGCGTTGGTGGGGGTTTCCAGACGGCCCTGGAGTGCTTTCCCCTGCAGCTAGATTTTTACACCTTAAAAAGATTCAGAATCGATATTGTTTTTGATGTTAATATTACCCTTTTGTTGAATGCTTACTTGCAAGGAGGGTTTTTGAGGAAGGATCTTGACGCCTTTGACCCCTTTCCCCCGCAGGGCTGTAAAAATTAAAAAAATTTCAAGATTATATTTCTTTGGTGGCACTTAAAATTTAAATAATAATATAAAGCACCCTTTTTCAGATTTTTTTTTTAATATTACACTAAAACATGATTTCTTTTCCCTTGATAACCGTGCCGTGATGAAGCCGTCTGTTCCGGATTGAAGATTACACCTCGGGCAGAGCAGGCAAAGATGTTTTTCGGTTCCCTTAGCCCGCGTTTTTGACAGAAGTCTTGAACCATGGGGGACACTTTCGCAATGAGATGCTACTAATGTTTGGGCATACCGTTTCCCCCTTTTTATCTCATTGGACGGGGGGAACCTTTCACCAGAGCTTACGATTATGAATATTTTTTTGGTTTTGTGTGTTTTTTCAGATGCAGGAGTTCATAATATTTGCAGATTATAATGAATGTTGTTGCCTCTTTGCATCAACAATTATATTTTTCCTCAGTATCTAAATAATTTAAAATTTTAACTAGTCAATTTCTCCCCAGTCTTACTCTTTTAACTTGTATTTTAATTTATTAGACAAATTAAAGGAAAATTTCCCTTTATTAAAATTACAAAATAATTTATTAACTGTAAAGTATTAATTTTAAAAATGTAAATCAGCACATAAATTTTTAGTCAATAAAAACATTGAGTTCTTTTTAATCCAATAAATAATTATACCTATTAAATATCCTCTTTTAGTTTTAACAAAAAACTTGCCCCTTTTCTCTATTGTTAACAAACCTACATAAAATCAATTTAAAAGCGGGTTTTTAAAAACCAATGTCAATGCCCTTTAAAATATGTAACTTAAAAAAAGAAATTTTTTTCACATCTATTTGAAAACATAAAAATATTTGTAAACAAATTGAAATCAGAAAATAGTGAGAATTTATTTAGGCGATAATTACTTAACCCAACAAAATTTTAAAATACTGTTAATTCTTTACACAATTTCTAAATTAAACTCAAGATTTCTCCATTAAAAAATAAAAGATACGTTCTGAAAAAAGGACAAAAATGTCTTGTGCTTTAAACAAGCAATCAAATACTGATTTAAAATTGCTAAGCCGCAATTAAAATCTAGAAAAAATTTTTCTGGAATCTTAATGTTACATACAAAACACAAACCCATTTTACCTCTACGGAAAATTAAATATCATCACTGTTAAAATCCCACTTCCGTAGAGCTGAGATCTCGTAAAGTAAATCATTAATTTCCCTTTCTCTCTATGCTA
>NW_023663892.1:0-14426 GCF_015228065.2 Penaeus monodon | reverse complement strand
ATAAAAAAAAAGCAGCCTTTTCGCTTGCTTCTCAAAACTTATGTTGTATAAGTTTATGAAATATGTATGTACCTATGTAGTTGTATGTTTGTATGTTGAATAATTAAATATGTAGTAGTATTATTATTATTTTTTTATATTTTTATTAATATTATTATTATTTTATTATTTTATTTTTTATATTATTTCATTATTATTATTATTATTATTATTATTATTATTATTATTATAACTTTTTATTATTATTACTTTTGCAAAATTATATATTATTAACTGTTATTTAATTTCTATCATTTTAAATGGGATCATTTTAAAATAATTATTATCTTTGTCTTTATTTTTTTTTTAATAATTTCACATTAAATAATATTGTAACTTTGCCAGTTGGCTTAGTGAAAATAATAATAATAAAGAAATAGTAATAATAATAATAATTTTTATCTTTATTTTTATTATTTTTATCATCACTCATCATCATCATCATCATTACATCATCATCATCATCTAATCATCATAATCAAATTAATATAACATCATTTCCTTGTCCTGAAATTTTATCTTTATCATTACTATTAATATTTACATTAAATTTATTGTTTTTATCATTATCATGTTTACTACTAGTTTATCAATATCAGCATCAGATCATTTTTTATCTTTAACAACAACAACAATTACTACTAATACCCTTAACTCCCAAAGCCAATTAATATCCTTTTTATTTTTATGATTGACTTTTATTACTGCTATAATTTACTTACGTTTTTAAAAAAGAAAGGAAAAAGAGAGAAGAGAGAGAAAAAGCTTAAATATTCTTTTCCCAGGGAATGAAAGAGTTACTTTTTTCCCTTTTTCAATTTCCAAAAAAAAAAAAAAGGAAGAAAAGAAAAGAAAAAAATGAAAAAAAGAAAAATGGAGTGGAAAAAAGTCTTAAGCTAAGGAGGTCTATTTTTCCCTGTTGGGAAGAAAAAGAGTAGTATATTTTATGAAAAAAGGAGAGAGAGGAGAGAGGGGAGAGAGAGGGAGAGAGAGGAGAGAGAAGAGAGGGGAGAGAGAGAGAGAGAGGAGAGAGAGAGAGAGAGAAGTGCAACATACATACACACACACATAGAAGATAAGAGTAGATAGTAGAGAGAGAGAGAGATAGATAGAGAGAAGATAGACAGAGAAAGAGAGAGGAGAGAGAGGAGAGAGAGAGGAGAGAGAGAGAGAGAGAGAGAGAGAGAGAGAGGAAGAGAGGAGAGAGAGAGATTAATAATGAAAGCTTATTTGCAAAATTAAAAATATTACATATTCACGAATAATGAATGACGATACCAAGGGGCAGGGAAAAACTCTCACTGGTGCCTTTTTTTTTCCCACAGGGATTTTATTTTTTTTTTTTATAAATATAATTTAGGATCATTTTTCATTGTTCCTTTTAGTCTTCTTTTTTATTTTCATAATGTAATAATAGAACGATAGTAAAAAAATTAAAAATAATAATAAAAAAAATAATAATAAAATAATGATAATAATAGCAATAATGATAATAATAATAATAATAACAATAATGTTAATAATAATAACAATAATAATAATAATAACAGCAACAATAATAATAATGATGATGATAATAATAAATAATGATAATAATAATGAAAATAAATAATAATAATAATAATAATAATAACAATGATAATATTGTTATTGTTATCATCATCGTTATCATTATCAGTCTTCCTCGTCATTATCATTATTAGCATTATTATCATTGTTATCACCACTATCATTACTATTATTATTATCGCTAGCATCAACATCATTATTGCTATTATCATTATTATTACTATCGTTGTTATTATTACAATTATCATTATTACCATTATTTTTGTCATTACTATCATTATTGTTATAATTATTTATTGTTATTATTCTTATTATTATCATTATATTATAATGACTATTTTATATTTTTGAATTATTATAATAAAAAATAATAATAATTACTTTATTATTAATTTTATTTTATCATTTTTATTATTATTATTATTATTTTTATTTTATTTTTCATTATATTATTATTTACTATTATTTTATCTTATCATAAATGTTGTTGTATCATTATGATTACTATTACCATAATTATTGTTACTTTTTTCTTATTATCACGTCATCACATTTTATTGTTGTATTATCATCATCAATAAAGTTATATCTTTATCATTTTTGTAATGATTATCATTACATTTTTATTGTAATGTTTTATCATTAACATTATTATAAAATCATTATCATTAGGACAGTCAAAGAGAAATAGATAGTAGACAGAGGATAGATAGATAGAAAAATAAAAAGAAGAAAAAGAAAAAGAAAAAAGAGTTTGTTATCTTGAGTACTTACCATTTTTGAAAAGTAATTGTATTCAACATTTTTTTGCAATTTGAAAAGAAATTAAAATAACCAAATAAATAATCGTCGTGAAGTTTTTTTGTTTTATTAGAAACGTACAGTAAAGATCCCTTAAAAAAAAAAGCAGACTGTAGAAATGCGCAATTTCGAAGTACCAACTGAAAAAACAAAACTTTTTTTTTCCCGAAAACTACAAAGCCATTTTATCGTCTCTTTTCATCACAGGTAAGATATGCTAGAAGTTCTCTCTGAGTAACATAACACGCTTCTTTGAAAATCGTAATTCACTTAAGAAAAACAGGTTTTGCTTCAGATCGACATCCAATCAGCTCTTGTACTTTGCCATCAGTTGGGGACAAAGGCCTTTGATGTTTACGTTAAAACTTTTCTTATAACTATACGTCTACCAGAAGCATGAGACAAGGGGGTGGCTTACACACTGGATGACTTGGCTGCTGGTAGGTACCTGACTTCGGTGAGTCTTTTCTAAAAGGTTTAATAGGTTACATGTCCATCGCATAGGATATGTGTGTTAGCCACACACGTGGGAATATCTCTATATTATTTTTTTTACCGAATAAGAAACATCCCCTTATCTGTCTCCTGATGCTTTGGATTGTGTTCCTGGATGTATTTTTATTTTTATTTTCAGAACGCAGAATGGCCCACCGTCACTGACGATATTGTCAATAAGTCTCGATAGTATTGGTAAGAGAATCAAAACACGCCTAGAATAGCATTTACGTGAATATGGAAAGCAAGAACAAGCTACCTTTGCATAAGGGGAGGTCAACAGAAAAGCTCTCAATACAAGTGATTTTAGAAACCTAAAGATGTCCTAGATAGCCCATTGATATTTAATATATATATATATAATATATATATATATATATATATATATATTATATGTATATAAATATAATATAATATATATATATATATTATATAATATATATATATATAATATATAATATATATATATACATTTTAAATGGGTGGGTGTTCAGTGATGGTGATGTGAAGCGATGGGTGGAGCTAGAAGGGTTTTAAGTGCTTGCATGCCTTCTCGCTTGCAGTTTCCCCCCCTGGCTGCCCAGTGCGAAAAAGGGAGCAGTTTTGCAAAAAGTCCCCTGCCAGGTCACAGCTCCCACATAAAGACTTCTCAGTGCCCCCTCGTGGCCCCCCGGGGAAAAAGGGGTACTTGCGGTCCCAGGCTAAATCTGGGGGGGGATCTCGGTGCAGCAGGGGGCCCCCGAGGTAGGAGTTATGGCCCACCGGGGTGTGGACACGCTCTGGCTTCGTACCAACTCCTCCCCCCTGCCCCCCTGGGGTAATGGGGGGGTGGGGAGGGGGGCCTTGCCGTCCTCCTCCCCCCAGAATGCCCCTCGGCAACGTCTCGCAAATGGAAATGCTGGGGGGAGGGGGTTGTCCCCCACCGCAAGTAAGGCGGCTGTGGGTCCCGCGGGGGGGAAAATGTGGGGGTGCGGATTGGAAATGGTTACTCTTTCCCGCCTGCCCCCCGGCAGGCCCCAAAACCCACCATGAAGTTTGGGGGGAAACCCCCTCAGGAACCCCCCCGGGGATAGGCGGCCCCAACCCGCCGACCCCTTTATCTGGGGCGTGTTGGCGGGGGGGGCAGAGGTGGCGTGACCGGAGTGACCCCCCGAGGCTTCCCCCCCGGGAGACATTCGCATTGTTCTGGGGACTTCAATCGGTACCCGGCTGTGGCCGAGGGTACGAGGTCTGTGGGCCCCCATGGCTGGGGAGGACCCAGCAGCGAAAATAGCCCCTTCTGGGTTTTGCTAGGTCCCAGAAAATGAGGATCTCGGCCCCTGGTACAGCGCCCCAACTCGCATCGCGGGATTGGTACAGCGTAGGGTAAGGGCCAAGGAGATCGACCATTTTGTCAGCACGCGAGGAGGATCCTCCAGAACTGCGGGGGTTTAGGGTGTGATTCTGGGGCACCGACCTAGGCTGTTGGGTACCCTGGGGTCCATTCAAAATCCCCGTCCCTCCGGGCCACCAGAAGGGTTCACTTGGAAGATAAGGGAGGGGGAGTGTGCCCGTGGGTTCGCCACGGCATCTTGCCCGTTTCAGAAACCAGCAACCTGACGGATCAGTTGCTCTGTGGGAGTCCTTAAAAGCGCGTAAAACTCAAAGCAGCTCGGGAGTCCATTGGTACCCCCAAGGAAAGGCAGAATCCCCATCCCCCGGAGACATTAGAGGCCATGAAGCGTGCGCAAGGCTCGGCTGAATGGGAATAAAGTTTTGGCCGTTCCATGTGCGGGGCTCGGACACTGTGAAAAGGGACAAGGAACAGTTCACAGGAATTTTGTGAGGAGGTCAAAGGCCATTTTTTTGGAAAATGACCTTCGCCCTGTCCCAACCCCTGAGAAAACTGAACCCAAGCCCCCTCAAATGAGAGTTGATAGCGGATGGCGGATCATCTCAGAATTTGGGGTTCGGAACTTTGGGCTGAGTTTTTTAAAACATTTATCCCAGGTGGCCCCAACAGTTAGCGGATGCAAGCGAGTCTCAGGCCTGTGCCGGCCCCACCCATCAGCGGGGAAACCCTCCTCCCCTAACAGAGGTTAGGGGCAATTTCCAAGTGAAGAGGGGGGAAAGCTGCAGGCATATGTGATACCCCTGCTGAATGCTAAAGGCTGGGGGTGAACGTATGGTCGGGCCCAACAGTCCTGATGCCATTTGGCATTGGTACCATTCCCCCGCCCTGCTGAGGGGCGTGGTCATCCCTTTGGGAAAGGGGGAAAGGGGATCGAGGGACTGTAGCAACTACCGTGGATTACACGTCAGATACCGGGCAAGGTTCTCGTCCATTCTTTGAAAGGGATCCGAAACCCACCTACTGGGCACCAGAGACCGGAGCATTTGGATTTACCCGGAAGTCCCAATAGCCCGTATACTAGCGTTGAGTAATTGTGGAAGCCGTCTGAGTTTGGTCGTGGGTTGCTGCAGCCTACACGACCTCAAGAAGGCGTTTGATGGGTGCATCGGAATCGTAGGGGAGATCTGAGGCTCAGGGGAATTCCACACAGTTATTGGCGATAGCAAGCTCATACTGGTTGAAAGTGCTGTAAAGTGTGGGGGGGGTATGTCAAAATTTCTTCCCTGTAATCAGGGGTGGGGGAAAGGGTTTGGTCCTTGCACCCACACTTTTAACATTGTAGGACGGAAAAATGGGCAGAGCACTACCCAAAGTCAGTGGGAGCACACTAGAAAATATTAAGGTCTGGACCTTGACTTGCCGACGATTTTCCCCTTATTGAGTCCTTGGAGTCACTTTGGCGGCTCTGATGCTTTAGCAATGAGGCAAAGCCCTGGCCCTAGGGGTCTCCTGGCCCAAGACCAAGTTTCAGGATTGGGGGGGCCGTTAGGGGAACCCTTCAGTCGATCCATGCTTGCGGCGAGGACGTGAAGTACAGAAAGTTTAATCCCTTTGGTAGCGTGTCCATATCTCGGGTTGTCAGACCAAAAATAGTAGACGGATTGGTTTGGCAACAGGAGCCATAAAACTCGATCAACAAGACCCTTGGGAGTCGGTCCCTAGCAGAAGGGACCAAGCTGCGTGTCTTAAACCCTTGTACTCCATTTTTTGCTCTATGGAAGCAAAACCCCTGGACGCTACAGTGCCTTGGAGTTCCCCTTTGATCCCTTTTTGTAACAATTTCCTTCGCGGATCATGGGGTACAGTTGGAGGACCACGTGCCCAAACCCGGGGGTTTTACACCTGAGACTGGATGGGACTTTTTACTTGATAATCGGGATCGCCAATCGGGCTATAGGCCACCTAGCTGCCCCCAGGACGACCCTGCCCCCCCGGTTGCTCTTGCGAGACAACCGGGGTGGAGGAGACGTGGGAGTCTAGGAGATCATGGTTTGGGCAGCCGCGAGACCTGTCGCGAGGGAATAGAGAGGCCCTGTCCTGCCTGGAGGGCTCACCCCGAGGGATCCTCTGGGGGAAGCGAAGGGTGGATGCGGCCATGCGCCCCCCTCGGCGTTAGCCCCTTGATGTTGATGAGATATATATATATATACATATATATATATATATATATAATATATTAATATATTATATATAATATTATATATTATATAATACCTGGTGTGTGTTTGTGTGTGTGTGTGTGGTGTGTGTTATATATATAATATATATATATATATATATAATAATATAATATATATTATATATATATTATATATAATATTCATACACAACACCACACACACACACCACACACACCACACACACATATATATAATATATATGAATATAATTATATAATATATAATTATAAAAACATATATATAACTACAAACATATAAATATATTATAAAAATTATATTATTTTATATATATAAAATATAATATATAACTTATATATATATATATATAATATATAATATATAATAATATATATTAAAATTTTATAATATATGACATATATATATATATTTTAATATTATTAATTATATATATATATATATATATATATATGTAATATATTATAATATATATTATTATATATATATAATTTTATATAAAATATATATATATATATAATATATGATATTTATATAATATATATATATATATATTAGATTATATTATGTATTATTTTTATTTATTATATAAAATAATATATATTAATTTTATTATTATATATATATTTGGGGGTGTGTGGTGTGTGTGTGTGTGTGTGTGGTGGTGTGTGATGGAAAAAATAATATAATATATATATAATATATATATTAATAATAGATAAATATTTTAAATATAATATATATACAACACACACACACACACACACACAAACCACACACAGGGATTTAAAAAGTATATATTATAAAATATATATATATATATATATATTATATATAATATATATTATAAATATATATGTATCATCATATCACAAGGGGCTAACGCCGACGGGGGCGCATGGCCGCATCCACCCCTTTGCTTCCAGCCAGGGGGGATCCTCGAGGGAGTCTCCAGGCAGGCACACGGCCCATCTTAGTTTCCCCGCGACAGGTCTCTCCCAGTGCCCAACCATGATCCTAGGACGTCCCCCAGGGGCTCCTCCACCCCGGGTTTCTCGCAGAAGACAACCCGGTGGGAGGGTCGTCCATAGGGGCGAGCTAGGTGGGTATAGCCTGAGTTGGCGATCCCGGTTATGAAGGAACAAGTCCCCTGCCAGTCCCGGGGAACCCCGGTTTGGGAAAGTGGTCCTGCCCAAATGACCCCAATCCGGGAAGGAAAATTGTTACAAAAGGCATCAAGGCGAGATCCAAGGCACTGGATAGCGCCGGTTTGCTTTCCCTAGAGCAAAACTGGAAGTATCAAGGCCTTTAAGACACGCAGCTTGGGGCCTTTTTGCATAGGGACCCACATCTCCAAAGGGTCTTGTTTATCGAGTTATGGTCTGTTGCCCGACCCCAAACCGTTTTTACGATTTTTGGCGACAACCCAGAGATAGGACTCGCTACCGGTATGTAAAACTTTCGTGACTTCAAAGTCCTCGCCGAAACATGGATCGACGAACGGGGTTCCCCCAACAGGCCCCCAAAGTCCTGAATCTTGGGCTTGGTCCAGGGGGACCTTAGGGGCCCAGGGGCTTCGCCTCATTTCTAAAGCATCAAGAGCCGCCACAAGTGACTCCCAAAGGGTCAGATGGGTGGCAAAATCGTCGGCAAATCAAGGCAAGACCCTTTAAATTGTTAGTGTTGCTCCCCATGACTTTGGGTAGTAGCTCTGCCCCATTTCCAGTCCATACAAGTGTTGAAAAGTGTGGGTGCAAGGACACAGCCGCCCCCCCTGAATTAAAGGGGAAAAAGTTCGACATACCCCCACCCACTTTTCAGCACTTTCAGTACCCGTTAGAGGTTTCTATCAGGCCCCTAATCTGGCGGAATTCCCCTGAGCCTCGGATCTCCCATAGCGATTCCCCCATGCACCGAGTCAAACGCCTTCTTGAGGTCGATGTAGGCTGCAAGCAACCCACGACCAAACTCACGGGCGTTTTCCCCAATTTCTCGAAGCGCTAGTAACGGGTTTTTGTGGACTGCCCGGGTAAAAACCCGACTGCCCGGTCTTGGGCCTCAGTAGGTGGTTTCGGATCCGTTTTAGAAGAAGGAGCGAGAACCTTGCCGGATGCTGGCATTAATGCCACGGTAGTTTTCTACAGTCCCCTCGATCCCCCCTTTCCCCCTTTCCCGGAGGGGGACCACGCCCCTCAGCAGGTCAGGGGGGAATGGTACCAGACTGCCAAATGGCAGCAGGGACTGATGCAGGCCCCCAGCCATACGTTCACCCCCAGCCTTTTGCAATTAGCAGGGATATACATATGCCTGCAGCTTCCCCTCTTCAGCTTGGAAATTTCCAGTAACCTCGTTTGGGTAGGGGGTTCCTCGCTGATGGGGGGTCGGCACGGGGATGAGAATCGCTTGCACAAAGAACGTTGGAGGGGCCACCTGGTATAACGTTCAAAATACCAGCCAAGTTCACGAACCCCAAAATGATCGAGAGATCCGTCCATCCCCTGATCAGACGCAGTCAGTGTGAGGAGGGGTTAGGGTCAGTTTTTCAGGGCTTGGTAGGCAGGGGGAAGTCATTTTCCAAGAAATGGCCCTTTGACCCCTCAGAAGATTCCTGAGAACGTTCTTGTCCCTTTTTAGCAGGTCGAGCCCCACGCACATGGAAAGGGGCAGATGATTCCCATTCAGCCCAGCCTTGGACACGCTTTAGTGGCCTTAAAGTCTCAGGGAGATGGTATTCTGCCTTGTCCTTGGGTGTACGCCAATGGACTCCTGAGTGCTTGAGTTTTACGCGCTGAAGGACTCCCCGAGCAACTGGGTCCGTCAGGTTGTGGTTTTTGAGAATCGGTCAGAGCTCCCCTGGGGAACCCACGGGCCCCCCTCCTCCCCTTTGTCGTCCCAAGTGAAACACCTTCGGGGCCCCTGGAGGGCGGGGAGTTTGAAGTGGGCCCCAGGGTAGCCACAAGCAGCCTTGGTCGGTGCCACAGAACTCAGACTCCGGTAAAAACCCGCAGTTCTGGAGGGTCCCCCATGGTGTGACCAAAAATGTGGCGATCTCCTTGGCCCCATTTTCCCGTACGCTGTACCAAGCCAGCGATGCGATTGGAGCGCTGGTACCCGGAGCCAGAGATCCTATTTTTTGGGACTAGCAAAGTCCCGGAGAAGGAGGTATTTTCGTGCTGGGATAGCTCCCCAGCCATGGGGGCCCCACAGGACATTGTAGCCCGCTCGGCCCAGCCGGAACCCCATTGAAGTCGCCCCGAACAATGCGAAGTTCGCGGGGGGTTTAAACTCGGGTGGTCACTCCGGGGGTGCACGCCCCCCTCTGCCCCCCCCCGCCAACACAGCCCAGATAAAGGGGGCGGAGGCTGTGGGACCGCCTATCCCCCTGTGGGGTTCCCGAGGGGTTTCCCCCCCAAGCTTTATGGTGGGTTGGCGCCTGCCCGGGGGGCGGCGGGAAAGAAAAACTCATGTTCCAATCCCGCACCCCCCACATTTGCCCTCCAGGGGACCCACAGCCCCCCTTACTTTCTGGGTGGGAGGGGGCAAAACCCCCCCCCCAGCATTCCATTTACGCGAGACGTTGCCCGGGGTCATTCTGGGGGGAGGAGGGGCTGGCAAGGGCCCCCCTCCCCCGAAGGGGCCCCATACCCCAGGGTGGCTAGGGGGGAGGAGTTGGGGACGAAGCCAGAGCGGCCACACACCGGTGGGGCCATAAAAATCCGACCCGGGCCTCCTGCCACCGGCCCCCACAGATTAGCCCGGGACCGCAAAGGGACCCAGTTACCATGGGTGGCCCCGAGGAGGCACGCAGAAGTCTTAATGATGGAAGGCTTGACCTGCAGGGGGGACAGCAGAACGCTCCCTTTTTTTGCATGGTAGCCAGGGGTGGAGCTGCAAGCGAGAAGGCATGCAAGCATTTAACACATCTAGGCTACCACACCATCGTTTCACATCCCCATGCCGGAAAAGCACCCACCAAAATATAATGTATATATATATATATTATTTTTAATTTATTATATAATATATATATAATATATATATTTTAAATATAATATATAATATAATATATATGTATATATAATTATATATATTAAAATTAATATATATTTATATATATAAAATTATTATATGGACTATATAGGGGACAGTCTTTGGGGTTTTCAATATGCACTTGTATTGAGAGTTTTTCTTTTGACCCCTTTATGCAAAGGTAGCTTGTTTTTGTTTTCCCATTTTCACGAAATGCTATTTAGGCGTGTTTGATCTCTTTTCCAATCTTCGAGACTTTGACAATTCTCAGTGACGGTGGGCCATTCTGCGTTCTGAAAATAAAAATAAAAATACATCCAGGAACACAATCCAAAGCATCAGGAGACAGATAAGGGGATGTTTCTTATTCGGTAAAAAAAATAATATAGAGATATTCCCACGTGTGTGGCTAACACACATATCCTATGCGATGGACATGTAACCTATTAAACCTTTTAGAAAAGACTCACCGAAGTCAGGTGGACCCACGCACCAAGTCTCAGTGTGTAAGCCACCCCCTTGTCTCATGCTTCTGGTAGACGTATAGTTATAAGAAAAGTTTTAACGTAAACATCAAAGGCCTTTGTCCCAACTGATGGCAAAGTACAAGAGCTGATTGGATGTCGATCTGAAGCAAAACCTGTTTTTCTTAAGTGAATTACGATTTTCAAAGAAGCGTGTTATGTTACTCAGAGAGAACTTCTAGCATATCTTACCTGTGATGAAAAGAGACGATAAAATGGCTTTGTAGTTTTCGGGAAAAAAAAGTTTTGTTTTTTCAGTTGGTACTTCGAAATTGCGCATTTCTACAGTCTGCTTTTTTTAAAGGGGATCTTTACGTGTATCGTTATCTAATAAAACAAAAACACTTACACGAACGATTATTTATTTGGTTATTTATAATTACTTATACAAATTGCAAATAAATGTTGAATAACAATTACTTTTCATAAAATGGATAAGATACTCAAGATAACAAACTCTTTTTCTTCTTCTTCTTCTTCTTCTTCTATTTATCTATCTATCTATCCATCTGTCTATCTATCTATTTCTCTTTGACTGTCCTAATGATAATGATTAATATAATAATGTTAATGATAATAACATTACAATAATAATGATAATGATAATAACATTACAATAATGATAATGATAATAACATTATATTGATGATGATAATGACAACAATAATAATGATGATGACAGTGATAATAAGAATGATAAAAGTAACAATAATTATGGTAATAATAATAATAATGATAATAATAACATTAATAATAATGATAATTATTATTATTATTATTATAATAATATCAATAATAATAAGAATAGTCATTATAATAGTAATGATGATAATAATAAGAATAATAACAATAAAAATAATTATAACAATAATGATAGTAATGACAAAAAATAATGGTAATAATGATAATTGTAATAATAACAACGATAGTAATAATAATGATAATAGCAATAATGATGTTGATGCTAGCGATAATAATAATAGTAATGATAGTGGTGATAACAATGATAATAATGCTAATAATGATAATGACAAGAGGAAGACTGATAATAATAACGATGATGATAACAATAACAATATTATCATTTTATTATTATTATTATTATTATTATTTATTTTCATTATTAGTAGTAGTATCATTATTATCAGTATTATTATTTCTTTCTTTATTATTAATTTTATTATTATTATTATTATTATTATTATCATTATTATTACTATCGTTACTATTATTATCATTATGATAATGAAAAGAAGACTGAAAGGAACAATGATAATAATGATCCTGAAATTATATTTATAACAATAAAATCCCTGTAGGTATAAAAGGCACCAGTGAGAGTATTTACCTGCTCCTTGGTATCAGTCATTCATTATTCGTGATATATGTACATATACTTTTAACTTTGCAAATAAGCATTATCATTATTAATCTCTCTCTCTCTCTCTCTCTCTCTCTCTCTCTTCTCTTTTCCTCTCTCTCTCTCTCTCTCTCTCTCTCTCTCTCTCTCTCTCTTTCTCTGTCTATCTCTCTCTCTATCTATCTCTCTCTCTCTCTATCTATCTATCTCTCTATCTATCTATGTGTGTGTGTATGTATGTATGCATCTCTCTCTCTCTCTCTCTCTCTCTCTCTCTCTCTCTCTCTCTCTCTCTCTCTCTCTCTCTCTCTCTCTCTCTCTCTCTCTCTCTCTCCTTTTCATAAAGATGATAGCTACTCTGTTCTTCCAACACGGAAAATAGACCATCCTTAGCTTAAGACTTTTTTCCACTCCATTTTTCATTTTTCATTTTTTTTCTTTTCTTTTCTTCCCTTTTTTTTTCTTTTTGGAAAATATGAAGAGGAAAAACACGTAGAGCTCTTTCATTCCCTGGAACTAGAATATTTAAGACTGCATTTTTCTCTCTCGTTCTCTCTTTTTCTCTTACTTTTATGAAAAAACGTAAGTAGACTTATAGCAGTAATAATAGTCAATCATAATAATAATAAGGATATTAATGATGGCATTGGTAGTAGTAAGGGTATTAGTAGTAATTGTTTTTGTTGTTAATGATAAAGATAATGATGCTGATGCTGATATTGATAAGACTAGTAGTAACAACATGATAATGATTAATAACAATAATTAATGGTAAATATATAATAGTAATGATAATGATAACATTATCAGTGACAAGGAGAATGATGTTAATATTAATAATTGATTATGATGATGATGATGATGATGATGATGATGATAATGATGATGATGATGATGATGATGATGATAATAATAATAACAATAATGATAATAATTATTATTATTATTACTATTTCTTTATTATTATTATTTTCACTAAGCCAACAGTGGCAAAAGTTACAATTTATATTTAAAGAGAAAATTAACAAAAAAATAAGACAATGATAATAATTATGAAAAGAACTATTAAGAAAATGATAGAAATTTAATAACAGTATAATAATTATAAATTATAGCAATAGTAATAAAAATAATAATAAAATAAAAATAATAAAAAATAATAATAAAAATAATAAAAAAATAATTTTAAAGATAATAATAATAATAAAAATAATAATAATTAAAAAATAAAATAATAATAATGATAATAATAATAATAATAATCATACAACATATTTACATTATAACTACATACAAGTACATAGTACATAGGTAAAAAAATATTTAAATCTAATACATACATAAGTTAGAGAAGCAAGCGAAAGGTAGTTTTTTCTTAATGCCAAGAAAATAAGTCATGAAAATTCAAAAATAACGGGAAAAACAATGATGAACATGTTACAACAATGGAAGATTTTGGGAAAAAGGAAAAAAGTTCTTATCTTGGAGCTGTTTTAACTAATACATATGATGATTTAACCGGGGATAAAAAAAAGAATTTCCATTTCAAAAACGCACAATTGCTCCCCAAAAATCTGGAAAGACCCAAGCATTACCTTTCGGGCCCAAAACTAGGTATGAACTCTTAGTTTTCCCAATTGCATTATGGTTCTGAGTGTTGGGTGTTGAAGGAGATAGACAAGGGGAAAAAAAAACAATAGTTTGAAAGGGTTTACAGGGCGAGACTGGTATTAGCTGGACAGAGAAGAAGACGAAGTGAAGTGTGAGAAAAAAAAATTGTAAAAACGAGTTGGACATCTTGAACAAGAGGAAATTAAAGTTTTTGGGCATGTAATGAGAAGTAAAAGTATTTAGAAAAACTTTTCTGACAGGGTGGTGATAGGGAAAAAGAGGAAGAGGGAAACCCAAGACAAGACTGACGACAATACAAAGAATTTGGGGCTGTCATGGTTAAAATGGAAAGAAAAGCGTAAGATCGAGTTAGTGGGGAAAAGGGTGGTGGAGAGGTCCACGGCTGCTCAAACATGAGCTACCGTTTTTGACTGATTGATACATACATA
>NW_023663891.1:5000-12500 GCF_015228065.2 Penaeus monodon | reverse complement strand
CACTCACTCATTGCATTATATCTAAGTTGACTCATCACTCATTATTTATTCGCATGGCGGACTTCACTCGTTCACTCTCTCACTTTTCTGTATTACTACAAATAGATATAAAGATTCCCTTCTCAACTATATTTTCGGATAGAAGAAACTCATTATTTTCACGTTAGTTTACTCATTGACTCACTCCTTTTAACGTCAGTATATCCATTTGCTTGTTCCTTTTCACTTCAGTGTCATCCACCAATTGCTTTTATGTCAAGATATCCACACAATCTGCTCTTCACACCAAGAATATCTCTCATATTCCTTATCACGTCGATATATCTCTCAATCCTCTTTTTCATACTTCGTACTCTCTCACTCATTACCTCACGATACGACTTACTATTCTTGACATCTGAATTCAGTCACATGCTCATTGAATTCACTCCTCATTCAATCTACGTGAACATACAACCACTCAAGATTACTCGAAGTTGGTATGGAAATTGAATGAAACTTATTTTGCATATTTCATTGGCGCGTGACCCGTTTTCTCAGTGTATAATCAGAGTACGAATGGAGGTCGCAATTTCTTATCCAAAATCGAGCTTTTTTACCACCTCATTCTTGAAGAATCTATGAAAAGAATTTTCTTTCTCTCTCTGTTTCTCTCTCTGTTTTTTTTTTTCTCTCTCTCCCTCTCTCTTTCTCTCTCTTTCTACAATCAATAATTCAAGTAGTGAATAAAGGAAAGATGCCTATGCCCCAATCCCCTCCCTCCTCCCCCTCCCCCTCCCCCTCCCCCTACTCCCTTTCATCCTTCTCTGGCACGTGAAGATTAGTTTGGGAGGGGGGAGGGGGAGTGGGGGAATGAGAAGGAGAGGGGAGGGGGAGCGGGAAAGAGAGGAAAGGCGGAGGAAGAAGAGGGGGGAGGAAGGAGAGGGGGGAGCGGAGAGAGAGAGGAAAGGCGGAGGAAGGACGGGCGAGGAGAGAGAAGGACAATGAAGAGGGGGGAGAGGTGGGGATAGGAATGCAGGAAACGAAGAAGAAGGAAAGCAGAGGTAGTGGATAGGGATGAGGAGAAAGGAGAGAGAGGAGGAGGGAGATGACAGTGGGGAAAGGGAAAAACGAGGGAGAGGAAGAGAGAGAAAGGAACAAGAGAGAAAGCGAGGAAAGAGACAAGAGGAAAGAGAAGAGAGAAAAAAAGAGAGAAAGGAGAGAGCGCCCAGAGGAAGGAGAGGAGAGAGATTAACAAGGGGGGGGGGGGGGGGGTGGGAGAGATGGAAGAGAGGGAAAACCCAGAGTGGGGAAGTAAATACGAAGCACAACGCCTCCTTCATGTGAGTATTCAAAGCTCACCTTGAGAATTCCTCAGCGCTCCAAAATCTCTTCGTCAGGTGGAACTGAGTCAGACATACTTGTGAGCACATTATCTGGAGTAGAGGACCCGTGACCTTTTCGCTTTACTCTTTTTTTATTCACTTTTTTTTACAGTTTTATTTCACTTTTTTTTTACTCCTTTTTATCCTGGTATTTTTCTTTCTTTCTTCTTTCTTTGGGGAGGTTGTTTGAGAAATGATCGAATCTCATCTTTTTTCGCAGATTAGATACAATGAAGATTTTCTTTTTTTCTCTCTCCCCGTCCTCCCCCCCCCCCCTCTCTATCTTTCTCTTTCTATCATCGATCATCAAACAATCTATCCCCCCTCTCTCTCTCTCCCCCTCTCTCTATCCCCTTTCTCCCTCTCCCAATCTCTCTCTCTTTTCCTCTTTCCCTCCCTCCCTCCCTCCCCCTCCTTGCCCTTTCTCTCTCTCTCCCTCTCTCTCTCACTCCTCTCTTCTCTCTCTCTCTCTCTCTCCTCTCTCTCTTCTTTCTCTCCTCTCTCTCTCTTTCTCTCCTCTCTCTCTTCCTCTCTTTCCTCTTTTCTCTCCCCATCTCTCTCTCTCTTCTCTTCCACCTACTCCCTCTCCCTCCCTCCTTCCCTTCTCGTCTCTCTCTCTCTCGCTCCTCGTCTTCTCTCTTCTCTTCTCTCTCTGATAATTATCCTCCTTTACGGCAAAACGTGATTTTTATCTTACACTTCAAATTATTACGAAAAAAGAAAGATAAGAAGGAAAAAAATATATATATATTCCACGGGCGAGAATGCTTCAACAACACACAAGGGCAGCACACTCAAAAACTTACAAAGAGCGCACACATACCCCCCCCCCAAAAAAAAAAAAAAGTGAGGTGAAAGAAAGGAGAAAGATGGAAATTCGTGTTGTAAAGACTATATCACTTATAATTATTTTGATAATAATAATGATGATGAGAATAGTAATAATAATAATGATGATAATATTGATGATGATAATGGTAATAGTAATAATAATGATAAAGATGGTAATATTATTAATAATGAAAGATATAATAATAATAATAATAATGATAATGATAATCATAATAGCATTAATAATATTAATATCATTATCATCATTATTATATAGTCTCTTATTACTAATATCACTATTACCATAATAATTTATCATATTTCTATTGTTATTCTTCTTATTCTTATTACCATTATTATTATGGGGACCACGAGGGTCGATCGCCCTGCACGCGCGAGTTCGAATCCCGCCCAGATGGTCCGAGATTAAAGCTTAAAGGAAGGGCATCCACTCGGGCCTTCGAAAAGAGCACCGTCCTAGCCGTTGCGAGGGAGTTCGTGACGTAAAAGCGATTTATTATTGTTATTGTTATTATTATTACTATTATTCTTTTATTATTACCATTATTATTTTTATCATTGGTATTATCACTATTATTATTATTATTATTATTATTATTATTATTATTATTATTATTATGGGTTTTTAAGCATTTCTGCACTGGCTGTTCTTATTGCCGTTTTTCTTCCTGTTAGGCGAGTCATAGCAAATGACTAAAGGCTAACAGTTGTCCTTCTCCTTTAAAGTTCTAGCACTTTTCTCAGTATTCTTGCCGTCCCCAATAAAGCAGTCTTCTGCAGTACTCCAACCTCAGGCCCAATGTCCATATTTTTAATCCAACATTCAAGATCTTTTGTAACGCTTCCGAGGCCACCAATCACTACTGGAACAACTTTGCACATCGCAGTTCCCACAACCTTTTTATTTCCCTTTTCAGATCTTGGTACTTTTCTCCCTTCTCTAATTCTTTTTCTGCAATCCTCGTATCTGCAGGTACGGCAATATCAACTATTAGAGCCTCTTTCTTTTCCTTATGAATTACTATAACATCTGGTCTTCTTCCCTTTGAATGACGTTATCACATTGTATATTGATATCCCACAGAATTTTCACGGCCTCGTTCTCAACAACACTCTCTGGGGTTTTGTTCATACCACTTATCTGAATGCTCAAGCCCATGTTTCCTACACAAATCCCAGTGTACTTCTTTGCCACGTTATCGTGACGTTTTTTGTACTCTTTCTGGGCTAATTCTCGCACTCTGAAACAATATGTTGTATGCTTTCACCTCGTTTACCACACATTCTACACAGTGGACTGTCGTTGCTCTTATCTATATAATGCTTCACGTAGTTGGTCCTTATTGCTTGCTCTTGTGCAGCACATAGGAGTGCTTCCGTTTCAACCTTCAAATCACTCCTTGACAGCCTTTCCCCAAGATTTAACCCTGTCTACCTTATCTGGCATCTCTCTAACGAATTGCCCATGCATTGCCTTTCCTGTCCATTTTTGTTTGAGCTCTTCTGCCTTTTTCCTTTGAATTTTTCCCTTTCTCCATTGTTTCCTCTGTCTGTATGGTTCCTGATGCACACACACCTCTTATCAACAACTCTTCTGAGTTTGTCACTAAAAACCTAAGCTGTTTTCTTTCCTTTTTACACATTGTTCCACACTAATAAGGCCACGACCCCCTTTCCTTCCTTTTCATATATAGTCTGTCTACATCACTATTTGGGTGCATGGCACCATGCATTGTCGGGTTTTTTTTCTTGTCTTTCTGTCGATTACTTTTCAGTTCACTCTCTCTCCAGCTTATTATTCCTGCTCCATATCTGAATATTGCTACTGCCCAGGTATTAATTGCATTTATTTTGTTTCTTCCATTCAATTTGGACTTTATAATTAACCTCAGCCGTCGCTTATACTCCTTCATTGTTTTCTCTTTTCATTTCATTCTCCTTCACTTATCTATTCCCCACAATACCCAGATAAGAATATCCTTCTTGTTCAACTTTTTTATTATCTCATCATTCAGTAATTCTATGCCCTCACATCTTACAATCTTCCCTCTTTTTAGGACTAGAACCCCACATTTCTTGATTCAATTCCATGCCTATTCAGTATAAAGATTTTGAGTAGCCCTGTATTAGGGAGTCTACTGTTTTTTCAATCTTGGAATATAGTTTTAAATCATCCATAAGATAGGTGATTAAGTTTATACTCCTTTTTTTTCCCCCACTATAGCATATATTTACCTTTCTGAGTAATGACGGATAATGGTATCATGCTCAAGACAAATAACAATGGTGACAAACTATCCCCTTGGAATATCCCTTTTTTTAACATCCCCTCGCCGATTTCCTCTCCATTGAAGTTAAGGACAACTTCCACTGCACCATGCTTCTTTGAAAAAACTCTCTCACTTACCAGCTATTCCAAACATTCCATGCACTCACTAATTCACTATGGGGAACGAAGTCTAAGCTTTCTTATAGCCTATCCACGCCATAGCCAGATTAGTGTGCCCTTTCCTGAAATCCTTCAGGATTGTTTTGTCAATCAATAACTGATCTTTTGTACCCCGACTCTTTCGCCTGCAACCTTTTTGTTCACAGGTAGTAGCTGTTCTCTGTCTAGGTAATCGTACATTTGATCAGCTATGATTCCTGTCATCAGTTTCCACATCAGTGGAAGGCATGTTATCGGCCTATAGTTCTCAACCGTTTTCCCCTTTCCTGGGATCCTTCTGGCACAACACTGTCCGTCCTGTGTTAACCATTTGGGAAGGGTATCCTTTCCCCATCAAAATTTTATTTAGTTGATCACCAATTCTGTCGTGCATGTTGGTCAGGTTTTTGATCCAATATCCCTGGACACCATCTTTGCCTGGAGACTTCCAGTTTGGCATTTTCTTAGCTTGTTTTCTGACATTTCAATACTTATAGTGACCCCCTTCCCGTGAGTGTCTCCCTTTAAATTTATCCTTAACTCAGACAGCCATTCTGCACTTTGTTATGTTTCCTTCTTCACTGTCCAAATATACCCCCCAAAAACCTTTTACTCTCCTCAGCATCTGGTACCCTCGTTTGTTCTAGCTTTATCCCCATTTAATTCCTTGTAAAAAAAAAATTCTGGTCAACACTAAATGTTCGATTTTTCTGAACTGGTTAATCCTTTGATCGTATCTCTTATTTTTGCACTTTGGCAATCATTCTTTGTTTCATTCTTCAACCCCAGTTTTAATACCTTTTTTTATTCACCCGATATTTTTCTTTAGTCTCTGCAATTTTTCAATTTTTCTTGTGGCTGAGTTCACCTCTTAAGTCTCTCTCTAGTATGTTTACACCTTTCCTTATTCTTTTGATATCATCTCCAATGCGGCGTTTCCACCAAGGATCTTTCTTAGCTCTAAATTCCATCTTCTTTAACCCTAGCTGTTCTGCAACCCATACAGTTGCTTCCCTTATCAATTCATTAGTTTCTGTGATGTTTTTTTGGGGGTTTAATGTGGGAAATCACTTGATTTACTCTATTAATTTCTCTCTTCAGTTTGTTCTTATCAACCTTTTAAAGGATATTTTTTTCTGCTGTTTTTTTTTTTCAACATGATTTTTTCTTAGATTCTCAACAATTACCCTTTGACTTTCATACAAGATATTATCTAACACATCATCATCTTCGACAACAAAACCTCCATTTTGCTGATCATTTTTCCCCCACATTTACATCATCCACCAAATTTTCCTCACATCGCCATCCACAAAGTTTCGTTATCTATCTCCTCTCTACCATCCTCCTCATCATTATTAGCTTCTCTTTCCTCTCCCTCTAACACTTCTTTTTTTCTTTCCAACTCAAGTCTGAAAGCCAACCGTTCTTTCTGATGGCTCTGGTTCTGGTCACATATTTCGTTGCTCAGTTCGACTCAAACCCTCCTCTGTTCCTCCATTCTCTGAACATTCTTTGCCTGTATCCTCTTTTTAGGTTTTCCATTTTCATCAAATGGTTTACTTCTGTAAAAACATTCCATAAAATACTTTATTTACTTCTTTATTCCACTTTGTTCTCACAGTAGTAGGATAACGACCGGGTCTCCGCTGTCGAACCGGAGAAACCTGCCCGGGCGAGGGACCTTCACATAAAGTTTTTCCCGCCCCTTCACCCGTTTGTCTGGGTTATTTGATTTGGCATTACACTCATAAAGAGGATTGTGGTGATAAGGTGTCACAACCAAACCCGTAAATTTTTATCGTGATACCATCACTAGGAGGTTGCTATTCAAAGGGTAAAGAGTCCCCCCCACCCATGAGACAGACTAGCCCCGGGACGCCAACCCGGTACCCTTTATGGTCTCGGGGGAATTATTATTAATTATTATTATTATTATTTTATTATTATTATTATTATATTATTATTATTATTATTATTTTTATATTATTATTATTATTATTATTATTAATATTATTATTATTATAGTTATTGTTATTATCATTATATGATTATCATTGTTATTGTCATCGTTATCATTCCTATTATTATTATCAACATTACTAGATACCCGTGAAAAAAGCAAGAGATGCTTCTCCACTCGTTTCTTTCTCTCTCACACTTCTGCTTCTACCTCTCACTCCCTCTCTCGCTTTCCTTTCCCTTCCCTTTCCTTTTCTCTCCCCTTTTCTTTTACCCTTGGTGCTTCGCCACCTCCTCTTACTCCCAAATCCTCCTTAAATCCACTCCCCCCCCCCCCCACACACACACGCTTTTAAGCCCAATATCTACCCCCTCCCAATACCCTTCCCTTCCTCCTCAGTCTCCCACACCTCTTTCGCTTGTAGTGGACGACTTCGCAACATGACGTCGTCTCACTCCAGGAGCTATTAAAAATGCTAAATGTCTCCTCTCTTCTCCACCTCTTTTCCCTAGGTATACGTACGTACCCTCTGTTTGCAAACTGACGAAGTTAGCAACCCACTTCTGTCGGACCCGCGGCGTTGGGGCTGTTTTACCTTGCATACTCCTTAAATATGTGGGAGAGACTACTTCAAAATTTCCAGAAGCTCCTTGTATCTCCCTTTTACTACAACATGAACTTCGGCGTCTTCACTTCGCCCAAGCTCAGGGCACGGCCGTTTTATCCCGCGAGTGAGGAGGATGGCTCGAAAACAGTGTTGCCATGGACCGCTGCTGTATCACATTGCTATTGTTGTTTAATAAATTCATATTTTATTTTCATTCTGGCACCATTCCCTCTCCTAGAATAAGCATCCCCGAGATGGAACTGAACTCCTTTGCTTTTTAGATTTT
>NW_023663890.1:0-2500 GCF_015228065.2 Penaeus monodon | reverse complement strand
ATAATGATAATAATAGTCGTATAATTTGTTTATTAATATTAATATTGTTATTATTATCATTACTATTATTTTTTACTGGTAGTATATTGTCATTTTGGTTGCCATATTGTCATTCTGGTTGTCATATTGCCATTCTAGATGCTGCCACATTGTCCTTCTGGTTGTTATATTGTTATTCTGGTTTGCAAAATTGGTCTTCTTGTATTCGATTCTGTCCATTCTGGTTGCCATATTGATGTATTTTTTTCCTTTTGCCTCTCGCATGATAGACATCTTGTATTAGAGAGTCATGTTTTATTACTGATTTTTGTTTGTATATTGTGATCTTTCGAGTTTATTATTTTACATGATGACTACTCAGTTTTAAAATGAATAATTTTGAAATTGATAATTATGTTGTTTATTATTAAACTGAATCGTTTGATTTCAGTTAACAGCGGCAATTATTAGAGTAATAATGATAATAATTACCAGAATTCTATTAATCATGACAATAATGATGATAAAAGTGAGAATAAAGAGAATTTGGATAACATTTTGATGATTATTAAATATTTTACTATTATCATTATTATCCATCATTATTTATCATTATTATTATTATTAATTATTAATTCTTATTAGTATTATTATTATATTATTATTATTATTTTATTATTATTATTATTATTTTATTATTATAATCCTTATTATTATTACGTTAATTATTATGGATTATTGGCCAAAAAATATATTAAACTGGAATATAACAATAATAAAATAATAAGTATAATTATAGTAATCTAATTGTTATAATATTGTTATTAATATTAGTATTGTTATTATTATCATTATTATTATTTTTACTGGTAGTAAAATTGTAAAATAATTATTAGAACGTAATAATTAACGTAATAACGATATTAATTTGAAATAAGGATATAAATATCCTGATTATAGGAAACCGGTTTATTGATTGTTATTATTATTGTTATTACTATTATTATTGTAGTTGCTATTAGTATAGATGTAAAATTATATATTAAAAACTGCAAAAATTGCAATAAAATGATAATAATTGCAATAATGATGATAATAATTGCAATCATGATGATAATGATGAGAAATGATGATAATGAGATGATAACGATAATAATGATGATAATCATGATAATAATGATGATAATAACAGGAATTGTGCCCAATATAAAAAAAAAAGGTTTTAAAAAGAAAAAAAATCCCAAAAGTCGAAAAAAGTGGCAAAATCTAGCGAAAAATCCTTTTGAGAGTAGACTCCAAAATGACGTTTTTTCCATTCATTTGACGATTCTGGCAATATTAGGGTAATAATGATAATAATTACCAGAATTCTATTAATCATGACAATAATGAGATAAAAGTGAGAATGAAGAGAATTTGGATAACATTTGATGTTTATTAATATTATTACTATTATCATTATTGTCATCTTTATTATCATTTTTATTTTTATTATTATTATTATTATTATATTATTATTATTATTATTTATTATTATTATTATTATTATTATATTATATTATCATTATTATTATTACTATAATTATTAGTATATTGCCAAAAAATATAATAAACTGTAATAATAACAATAATAATAATAATAAGTATAATTATAATAATACTAATTGTTATAATATGTTATTAATATTATTATTGTTATTATTATCATTAATTATTATTTATGGTAGTATAATTGTAAAAATAATTATTATAACAGTAATAATTACAGTAATAACGATATTATTGAAATAATGATATAAATAATGATTATAGAAACGTTATTATTGTTATTATGATTGTTATTACTATTATTATTGTAGTTGTTATTAGTATAGATGTAAAATTATATATTATAACTGCAATAATTACAATAATAGTAATAATAATTGCAATAATGATGATAATAATTGCAATAATGATGATAATGATGATTATAATGATGATAATGATGATAATGATGATGATAACGATAATAATGATGATAATCATGATAATAATGATGATAATAACAAGAATTGTGTCCATATATAATAAAAAAAGTAAAAGAATAAAAATCCCAAAAGTCGAAAAAGCGGCAAAATCTAGTGAAATATAGCCTTTTGAGAGTAGACTCCAAAATGACGTTTTTTCCATTCATTTGATGATTCTGGCAATTATTAGGGTAATAATGATAATAATTACCAGAATTCTATTAATCATGACAATAATGATGATAAAGTGAGAATAAAGAGAATTTGGATAACATTTGATGATTATTAAAAGAATAAAGAGAATTTGGATAACATCATATTATCATTATTACATTATTATTATTATTATTATTATTATAATTATATATTATTATTTATTATTATTATTATTATTATTATTATATTATTATTATTATATTATTATATTATTATTATTATTATTATTATATTATATATCATTATTATTATTATTTAATTATTATATTATTGGAAAAAATATATTATAATTAATA
>NW_023663889.1:7500-10000 GCF_015228065.2 Penaeus monodon | reverse complement strand
ACAACAAAACCCCACACACACACACACACACACACACACACACACACACACACACACACACACACACACACACACACACACACAACACACACACATGTATGTGTATAGTATGTGTACATGTATATTTATGTGTACATGTATATGTATAACATATATACACATGTATATATGTATATATATACATATAATATATATGATTTTATAAATATTACCCCACACACACACACACACAAAACACACACACACACACACACACACACACACACACACACACACACACACCACCCCACACAACACACACACAATATATATTATATGTGTGTGTGTGTGTGTGTGTGTGTGTGTGTGTGTTTTGGGGTGTGTGTGTGTGTGTATGTATATATATGTACATATATTGATTTTATATATATATATATTATATATATATGAATAGTAAAATATATATTATATATAAATATGTATATATATAAATCTATATATATGTATATTATATATATATATATATATATATATATATATATATATATATATATATATATATATATATATATATATATATATGTAAGTAACAGATTCTGTTGACTAGATTAAATCTGACCAAATAAAGCTTGTATTGAGAGGGCAAGTTAGACTGAGTGTCCATGTAGTGTCTGTAACACAATCGGATGTAAAAAATTAGGTTGTTGAGTGTCAGTCGGCATTACTTGAAGGTTGATGTGCTTTGTCTTTACCCTCAGCGGATCAACTATGGGAGTTACTCCGGCGTGAGTAGTTGTATCTCTCCTTCCCTTCTATTCCGTGCATATATCATTTATTTATTATTAATCTTTCCCGTGCATCTCCTATGGGTCACAAGTTAACAGTGTCGTTTTCTTGCCTCTTTCTGAAAAAGAGGGGTCGTTTCCCCCCGTGACCCTCGCTTCCTCGCATTTTATGTATATATAGATCATGGTTTGTGCTCATTGATTCTCAGTAAAGTATGTTTAACCTTGCGTATCTAATCCCAACCTCTTTACAATAGTATTTCGGGTTGTTTATTATTTTTTCTCTCTGAGTTTTTTTTTTAAATTAAAGTTGCTGCTGTAGCTACATTTCGTAAGACTTTCACGGGTTTTAATCTCATTATGTTGGGCCAGCATGCTTTTAGCACCAGTACTCTTATTATTATTATATTATTATTATTATTATATTATTATTTTTATTATTATTTATTATTATTATTATTATTATTATTATCATTATTATTATTATTATTATTATTTATCAAATTCCTTTTTTTGTCGATGTTCTTGCTATGGCTGTTATGTTATGACGGAAAAATATCAGTAGAGTAATAATAGCATGATGAAGTTTCTATATAGGCAAATTGCTGTAGCAGATGACTCCTGAACTGTATTGCCAACACAAAAACAACATTGTAAAATAGAAAGAGAGCATAAAGGCAAGATGCCTGTGCTTGAATAGACAGACAACAGACTATGGTGGCATTGCATATGATGCTGTTAGAAAACATCTTAAGAAGGAATGTGCGTTTAATCGGATCTGGAACCGAAAAATTTTTTCTTTTCTAAACACGTACACACAATACAGGTAGTTATGTTTAACTAGTGAAGGTCATCGGTGGGACATTACTATTAACTTGAACTTTAATACTTACGATAATTTTTAGAATAACCATTTAAACAATATTATTTATAACTATATTTGATTAGTGAACTAAAGTACGGTCGTCTTTATTAATATGTTATTGTTGTTAATGTTATAAATGTCATTATTATTACCCCTTTTTTCCGAAATTTTTTTGTTATTATTAAACCTCCTCCTCCTCCTCCTCCTCCCTCATCATCATCATCATCATCATCATCATCATCATCCTCATCATCATCACTATCACATCATCATCATCTCATCATCATCATCATCATCCATCATTATCATTATCATTATCATTATCATTATCATTATCATTATCTATTATTGTTAAATTATTATTTTTTTTATTATCATTATTATTATTATTATTATTATCATTATTATTTTATTATTTTTGCTTTATTATTATCATTATTATTGTTATCATTAACATTATTGATATTGTTATTGGTATACATTATAATAATAATAATTATTATTATTATTATAGTTATTATATCATTATTATTATTATTAGCATCATCATCATTTTCATTATTAGTAATAATAATAATAATAATGATGATAATGATGATGATGATGATGATGATGATGATGATGATAATGATAATAACGATAATAAATATCATAATGATAATAATGATAATAATAATTATAATTATTAATGTTATTTTTTATATTTCCATTATCTTCTTTTTATCTTTAAACCCCTTTATCATCATCATCATCATCATCATCATCATCATCATCATCATCATCATCATCATCATCATCATCATCATCATCATCATCATCATCATTATTTTTCTAATTATGATGATAATAGTAATTATGATTATTATCTTCA
>NW_023663889.1:2500-5000 GCF_015228065.2 Penaeus monodon | reverse complement strand
AATGAGATTTTAAAACCCGTGAAAAGTCTTACGAAAATGTAGCTACAGCAGCAACTTTAATTTAAAAAAAGAAAACTCAGAGAGAAAAAAAAAAAATAAACAACCCGAAATTACTATTAGTAAAGGGGTTTAGATTAGATACGCAAGGTTAACATACTTACTGAGAATCAATGAGCACAAACCATGATCTATATATACATACAATGCGGGGGAAGCGAGGGTTTCACGGGGGAAACGAGCTCATTTCAGAAAAGAGGCAAGGGGGAAAAACGGACACTGTTAACTTGTGACCCATAGGAGATGCACGGGAAAGATTAATAATAAATAAATGTTTAGATGCACGGAATAGAAGGGAAGGAGAGATACAACTACTCACGCCGGAGTAAACTCCCATAGTGATCCGCTGAGGGTTTAAAGACGAAGCACATAAAACCTTCAAGTAAGGGCCCGACTGACACTCAACAACCTAATGTTTACATCCGATTGTGTTACAGACACTACATGGACACTCAGTCAAAACTTGCCCTCTCAATACAAGCTTTATTTGGTCAGATTTATCTAGTCAACAGAATCTGTTACTTACATATATATATATTATATATATATATATATATATATATATCTATATATATATATATATATATATATATATATATATACATATATATATATTTATATAATATACTTTATTAAAATTATATAATATATTTTATACATATTCATATATATATAATATATATATATATAAAATCAATATATGTACATATATATACATACACACACACACACACACACACACACACACACACACAACACACACACACACACATATATATATATATGTGTGTGTGTGTGTGTGTGTTTGTGTTTGTGTTGTGTGTGGTGTGTGTGTTGTTGTGTGTGTGTGTGTGTGTGTGTGTGTGTGTGTGGTGTTGTAATATTTATAAAATACTATATATTATATGTATATATATACATATATACAGGGTGTATATATGTTAACATATACATGTACACATAAAATACATGTACACTTTACATATACACATACATGTGTGTGTGTGTGTGTGTGTGTGTGTGTGTTGTGTGGGGTTGTGTGTGTGTGGTGTGTGTTGGGTGTTGTGTGTTGTGTGTTGTGTGTGTGTGTGTGTGTGTGTGCAAAACGGCCTTTTTGCATCTTTTCCAATCGGTCTTCAGAAAAAAAAGTTTCACAAATTCCTTCAACTATCTAGTAACCTCTGAATGGACCTTTTCTTTCGTAAAGGCACAGAAAAACTGATACGGTAATTTGCGGTTAATTGGGTTTAAAATGTAAACACCTACCCTAAAAAACGGGTAAGCTTGTTTAGGTAAACAATTAAAGCCAGGGGGCTGTCGGTCCGTGTAAGCTGACTGTTTGTGTCTATGTGTGCAGTTGTGCGCTCGCTTCCCCCGAGTATTTTTTGAATCTGTGGATGCTTTTATAGTACAAGGTTTTTTTGTTTTTTGTTGTTTGTTTTTGACTTCTTATATGATATCGCATTTGAATGACAAAATATCTTTTGTCACAAGTTTCAAGTTGCCGAACTCCAGGCCACCGCCCGCTGTTTGGCACGCGCACCCAAAAGGGTAAGAAAAAAACTCAAGTATAGTGGGTGTGCAAGCTCAAAAGAATTCCTCTGCACAGCTTTCCCCCCCAACACAGGCTGATTTCTGCTTCGGGTGGGACTTTGCGGGGTCAGCTGCTCGCTAGAGGATCCTCCGAAAAGAAAAACCCCCGAGCGTCGCTCAGCAGAACAGCATCCGTGGGAAAGGGGATGTCTCGATTCACACGGGGCTACAGCGAGTTGCATTCATTGTGGTGTCTGTTTTGGGTGCCATGCACAACTGCCAAAAGTACAGCTGGCATGTAGGTCATTGTTTTGCAGCATGTTGTTCCTCCAAGAAAACTCTGACAATGCAAGGAAGTTCGCCCGCTCTCGAGACATCAAGAACGTGGGTCCTGCCCGTCCCAGAGGAGGGGAATACGATGCGCCACGACATCACAGTGCATGCATTCCTAATAGCTGCGAGCCACTGGGAGGAGGAGGGGAAAGGGGGAAGCGGGGAGAAGAGGAAAAAAAGGAGAGGGATTGGGGGGAAGAGAAGGAGGAAAGGAAGAGGGAAGAGGGGGAGGAGGGGAGAGGGAAGGAGGGAAAGCGAAACAGGGAAAGGAGAATTGTGGAAAAGAAAGGGAAGGGAGAAGGAGTGGGGCGAAGAGGGGGAGGGGGGGGAGGGAGGAGGAAGGATGGCCAGTACCCTCGTGTAAGAAAGGTGGAAGGATGAATAGTGCGGGGAGAAGAGAAGGAGGCAGAGGAAAGGAAGAGGAGGGTGTGAGGGGGAGACGGGAGGGATAGGGGTGGAAAACAGAGAAGAAGCGGCATGGGAGGGGGAAAAGGAGCGGAAAGGCGAGGTCACTACTAAGGGTCGGCTCCTTTTTTTCCTTCTCTTGAAGGATCTTCATAAAACTTGGGTTTAAAAA
>NW_023663888.1:12500-14430 GCF_015228065.2 Penaeus monodon | reverse complement strand
ATTAATTAAAGTAGTTTTGTTTTGTTATATATAATATATTTTTTATAGGGATTTAAATTTTATCTTAAATGTTTTATTGCCTGCCCCCAAACAAAACACATCCTTAAGGAGAAGAGAGCAACTTACAAACATTTATATAATTATTAGTTAATTTATATAATTTAATTTATTATAACCTTCTTTGTTTTTTGTGTGTCTTTTAAATGTATTTGTATATATAATATATATATATATATATATAAATAATTATATATATATAATAAATATATTTATAATAAAATATAAAATGTATATGTATATATATACAATATAATATATATATATAATATATATATATATATATTATATATAAAATATATATACATATATATATATATATATATATTATTATATAACTAAAATAATAACAAGAAACCCGATTTAAAAATAAGTGCATAAAGGATTAACAAGATATGAAAATTGTTTATTTATTTAAAGAAAGAGTTAAAGGGAAGCCCAAAATCCTTGAAAATGAATTTAAAAAGAAAATTAGACTTTTTTGCAAATTTACCAAATAATACAAAATTCGTTAAATACTATTATTATTAGAAATATTTTTTATTATAAATATAAAATTAAATAGAATAATGGCCCTGTTGATATAAAATTTTGTTTGTATTTATAAATTGAATATTATAAATTTGTATCATTTCCTTATGGGATTTTTTTATCGAAATATTTGGGTAGAAAATTTTTTAAACAACATAAATCATCGGTAGAGACCGACCTCTCCAGTAGTGAAATAAAATAAACACAAGTATTAAGATAAAATTTGTAAAAAAAAAATTACCAAAAGTTACAAATTTGCACATAAATATATATATTTTAATATAGAGAACAAACATATATAATATTTGTATTTTTGATATATATATATATAAATAATATATAATATATAATATAAATAAATAGATAATATATATATATATATATATTAACATAAAATATCATTTATGTACAAAATATATACACAACGTATAGGAAACTATTTTTGCATATATAACATTAGTTATAATAAAATAAACACCAAACATGGATAAATATAAATATAGAATGTATTATATATATATATATATATAGAATATATATAAATTATATATATAATATATCTATATAGGTATATAAAATATGTATATATAGATATATATATAATAATATATATTATATATTAATATAAAATAATATATTATATAATATATATATCTAGAGTATGTGTGTGTTCGGTTATAATATTATAATATTAATATGAACAAAAACTATCATAAAAATCCCCATATTATACATATAATATATATATATATATAATATATATCTATATTATTATCTATATTATATGAATTTAGATAAATCATTTTCTTGGTCTTGTATTAATTTGTGTGTGTTTTTGTGGTTTATTATTTTTGATATATATTATATTATATACTGATATACATAAATAAAACATAACACATATACATTTTATTTTATTTTTTTTTTACTTATTATATATTTTTGATTTTTTCTATCTATCTCTTCTTTTCCTCTTTTCTTTATATAATATATATAATATAAAAATATAGTATATATATATAATATAATATATATATATATATATATATTATATATATAAATAGATATATTTTATATATGATAATATATATAATAATATAATTTTATACTATATATATATGTGTGTGTGTGTGTGTGTGTGGTGTGTGTGGTGTGCTTGGTGGTGTGTTTTATTTTGTGGTATGTGTTTTGGTGTGTATTAGTGTATTCTGGAATTAAAAGGAAAGAAAAAGAGGAGGGAAAAGGGAACGAAAAAGAGAAAGTTAAGGATGATGGAAGAGTAGGAGGAGGGAAGGGGAACTGAAGATAGAATTAGAAGATTGAGGTGTTGGGGCCGGTAAGA
>NW_023663888.1:0-7500 GCF_015228065.2 Penaeus monodon | reverse complement strand
ATATATATATATATATATATAATATATGCATACACACACATACACACACAGACACACACAGACACACACACTACACAGACACACACATACACACACAAACAGACATATATAAATATATATATATATATATATATATATATAGTATATATATATATATAATATATCTATATATAGATAGATAAACATATAAATATACATTTAATTTTCGCACCTTCACACACAAACATATATATATATATATATCATATATATCTATACCTATATATATATCTATATATATCTATACTTATATATATCTATACCTATATATATATATATATGTTGTGTGTGTGTGTGTGGTGTGTGTGTGTTGTGTGTGTTCATATAGAATATATATATGTGGGTGTGATGTATATATATTATATAATATATATATATATATATAATTCTATATATATATCTATATATAATATTATATATTTATATATATATATATTATATAGTATGTTATACATATATACTCATGTAAATATTTGTATATATGTCTATCTATTACACTCTGTGTGTTATGTATTATCTATCTACCTCTCTATCTATCTATCGTCTATCTATCTATCTATCTTCTATCAATATATATATATATTATATATATTTATAGATATACATAATATATAGCATATTATATATATTATATTATAGATATTATAATATATTTGGCGCTGAATACACCTTAAAAAATACATCGTTGAAATGCCCCAAAAATATACAAAGCCTTAAAAAAACAAGTATATGGGATTATAAAATAAAAACCTTTAAAGTATTGGATACATACGCATTGCGGGAACATTCAGAGTATCAGCTTAACGGTCTTATTCTAGAATGATTTGGGCGTCTTAACGGCACGGAGGTTCCCCTCGATCTACCTTCACATTTTAAGCATACACAGGCTACAACGTCAAGTAACACTCTACTTCATATGTTATACATTAGTAGGTCGCGACCTCATTATCTCCCAACATCGATCATATGAAGAGCCGCCATCACCTCCTATTGCACGACCCCTTGCACAAACATTTTGTGAAGTGTCAGCTCTTACGGCTGATACAGACCATGTGTGGTACTCTTCAAGGCCTTCTCGGCGGTTGTAACACAGAAGATGAATTTAAAGCATACAGTCCTCTTCGAACGCAGTGTTACAGGATACATGATATACGCTTTCGGCTGATAAAGACCATGTGTTGACGCAGTGGTACTCGACGTGACCTTCAGTGCTTCAGGATACGTGATCTGCAAATTATGTGATATACCAGCTGTTTCTTTTAAGAATATTGATATAACAGCGTGGTCTACAATATTATATATTTTGATCCTTATATATTATCATCTTAGATATATATACTTTATATATATATATCTATATATATACACGCATTATATATACATTTCTATATGTATAATATAATTAGTAAGTCTTTTGGGATAGGGGGGTCGTATGAATGATTAGATTGTGTGACAGTTATTGAGTATCTATATATCGCAGCGCTATATCTTATGATTTAGATATAAAGTGGTTTGATTGCTTGCCTTATTTATATGAGTAATTATATTTATCATTATTATTATATTTAACAATAGTAGTTTTGTAAGGAAAGGGGCCGGTGTAATGTGTTGTGTGACGTTGTGTATTGCTTGTATCGTGTTTGAAAGTGTGGGTTATATATATTAAATATATATATTATAATATATTTCACAAATTGTATATGATATTTATTATTATATATTATATATATATCCAATATATATATATATATATACATAAAAAAATTTAATATTAGTTTGTTTTGTTGTGTCATTATAATTATTTCTTTTTTTGGGTTTTTTTTTTTATTATTATTATATTAATTATATTATTATTATTATATTTTTAGTTTTTTATTATTATATATATAATATAATATATTGAAAATTTTTTATTTATATTTAAAATTTTAAAATTTTTTTAATTTTATTTTTACATATTTTATATTTTTATTTTATTAATTTTTATATATTATTTTTATTTTTATTTTTATTATATATATATTATTATTATATATATAATAAAATATATATTTTAATATAAAAATATACATTTAATTTTATATATGTAAGATATATATAATATATTATAATATATATATATATATATTATATATATAAAATATATATATATATATTATATATATATATTATAATATAGATATATATAATATATATATATTATACGCACGTATATACATTGATAAATAAATAAAACAAAAATATAATGCATTTTATTTTATTTTTATCTATATATATATATTTTAATTAATATATATTTTTATATATATATATAATAAATATATAATTTTTATACACACACACACACACGCAACAGACACACACACACACACACACACAAAAACACACACAAACACCCCTACAAATATTAAAAATATATACATATATAAATTAAAATTATATATATCTATAATTATATATATTTCATATATCATTTATATACATATTATAATTTATATATATAAGAAACCACATCCCCACGCACAAAAATCTTCTATCTATCTATTATCTATTTTCCTATCTATATTTTGGTGTGTGTGGTGTGTGTGGTGTGTGTGTTTGTGTGTGGGTGTGGTTTTGTGTGGGTGTCGTGTGTGAGTGGCGAAACACACACACACACACACACACACACCCACCCCCACACACACCCCACACACACACACACACAACACAAAACATACCCCCCACACACGCACACACACACAGACAACATATATATATGTTATATATATAAAATATATTTTATATTTTTATATTTTATATATATGTATATATATAATATATATATGTTTTTTTTTTTATATATATATATATATATAATAATATATAATATATATATAAAACACACACCCAACATACAAAAAACACACACAAAATCACCCACACATATGCACACTCTCACACATATGCGCGCGCGCGGGTGGTTTTTATTTTGTAGAAAAAGGAAAAAAGATTTAAAATTTTTTCAAAAAACGTGTTTGTGTGTTTTTTTAATATCGGGTAAAATGAGAGTGTGAAATATGTGGGGGGAGTTTTGGGTGTTTTATGTGTGTGTGTGTTTATATAATAAAATTTTTTTAATATTATATATATTATATATATAATATATTATATATATATTTTAAAATTACATATATATAAAATATATATAGATTTTAAAACTATATTTTGGGGGGTGTCTGTGTGGGTGTGCGTTTTGGTGCGTGCGTTGTGTGATGTTGTGGTGTGTGTGTGTGGGCTTTGTGTGATGTGCAAAAACCCCACACCCCCAACACCCCAACACCCAAAAACCCCACACACACACCACACACACACCACACACCCCCCACACACACACTCCCCAAACCACATACACACACACACCCACAACACACAGACACACATAATATAGGGTGTATATATTTTTGTATATAAAAATATTATATTATATATTTTATATATATATATATAAACACACACACACACACACACACCCACACACTCACCCAACATAGGCACACTCTCACTATCCCGTTTAAAAAAAACCCCCACACAACTTTATGAAATAATTATCACTCTTTTTTTCTCTCTCTCACCATAAACACACACAGCGCGCGCGCATATATATAAAAATTATATATATATATATTATATATATATATTTTTTAAAAAAATTTTAAAAAAATTTTTAATTTAACTATATATATTATATAAAAATATATATAAATTTTATATGTGTGTGTGTGTGTGTGGGGGTGTGTGTGTGTGGTATTAAAAATATAATTATATATATATTTTTTTTATATTATATATATATATAATATAAAATATATATAAAATATATATATATATATATATATAAAATAGAAAGAGGAAAAAATCCCAAATCCGCTTTGATAACGATAAATTAAAACCCCCCTGACCGGGGATTCGAACCTGGGTCATTTCCGGGTTGAAACCGGAGGCCAGGCAAAACCAAACCCCTGCCACAGACCCAAAAAAAGGAAAGTGTGAAAAACCTAGGATTTTACTAGCTCCATGGGGGAAAAAATTACCAAATCACTCATACTTGAGTAAGGGATAGCGAAGTTTTCCCGTCCTCCCCGGGGGCACTCGGGGAAAATTGATTTGGGAAATTCAAACCCAAGTCAAAAGTACCGGGAATTTTTATTGAAAAAAATTAAATAATGAATTTCCCGCTTTGGGGAAAAACGAAAATTCCCAACCCTCCCTGACCAGGACTCGAACCTAGGTCACCCCGGGGGTAAAAAACCCGGGGGCCAGTCAAAACCAAACCCATGCCACACGCCCCAAACCAAAAAGGAGTGTGCAACTAGGTCTTACTAGCTCCATAGACATTACCTATCACTCATATTTTAGAAATGATAGCAATTTTTTTCCCGCTCACTCCCCTTGGGCACTCGTGGAAATTGATTTAGCAATTCAAATCCGAAGCCCAAAAGTCCCCAAAGGAAATTTTTTTATAAAAAGAGGAAATAATGCAATCCCGCATTAAAAACGTTTAAATTAAAACCCCTCCCTGACAGGACCAAACCCTTTAGGTCACTCCCGGGTATAAAAACCGGGAGGCCAGGCAAAACCCCCCATGCCACACGACCCACAAAAAGGAGTGTGCAACTAGGATTTTACTAGCTCCATAGAAAATTACCTATCTCCATTTTGAGTAATGTTAGCGAAGTTTTTCGCTCACTCCCCGTGGGCACTCGGTGGAAATTGTTTTAAAAGAAATTCAAATTCAAAGTCAGAAGTACCGAGTATTTTTATAAAAGATGGAAAAATGCAATGCCGAATTGTTTAACGATAAATTAAAACCCCCTCCCTGACCGGGACTCAAACCCTAGGTACTCCGGGTAGAACCGGGGGCCAGTGCAAAAACCAACCCCGCCACAGGGCCCCACAAAAAGTGCCACGGGGAGTGAGCGAAAATTTTCGCTATCTTACTAAAATTTATGGTAAAAAATTAGGAAATGTCTATGGAGCTAGTAAAATCCTATTTTGCACACTCCTTTTGTGGGTCGTGTGGCAGGGTTTGGTTTTTAGCACTGGCCCCCGGTTTTTCAAAACCCGGAGTGACCTAGGTTCGAGTCCTGGTCAGGGGGGGTTGTAATTTATTTTTCCCCCCCAAGGGGCCCATTGAAATTATTCCATCTTTCATAAAATAACCTCGGTATTTTTTCTGCCCTTCGGTTTTGGGAATTTTGCAAAAATAAATTTCCCCCGATTTCCCCCACGGGGAGTGAGCGTAAAACTTCGCTACATTCCCAAAGTAGAGTAATAGGTAATGTCTTTTTGGAGCTAGTAAGACCCTATTCCCACCCTTTTTGTGGGTCGGGGTGGCGGTTGGTTTTTGGGCACTGGCCTCCGGTTTCTTTCCCCGGGTGACCTAGGTTCGAGTCCGGGTTCAGGGAGGGTTGTAATTTAATATATATATATAAAATTATAATATTATATTTTAAAATTTTTTAATTTTTTAAAAAAACTATTTTCGGTCTGTAGATATTTATTTATTTTATATTATATTATTTTATATGTATTTTAATATATTTGTATGGATGTATTAAAATTATCTTTTAAAATTATTATTTTATATATATTTTTATTATATTTTTATGTCTATATTATCCATACATACATAAAAATATATAAGTAACAAAAACCCCCAAAAATACATTTTATAAAATTATAATATATATATATATAAAATATATATATAATATATATATATATATAAACCCCCACAAAATATAATATATTTATATATTTTATATATATATATATATATTTTTAAAAACCCCCAAAAACCCAACACACACCCCACCCCACACACACACCACACACACACACCCACACATATATATTATATATAAAATTTTAATATAAAATTAATATATATATATAAAAATCTAATATATATATATATATTCTGAAAAATATATTATATATAAAAATTAAAATATAATATATATATTAGTGTGTTGTGTGTGTGTGGGGTGTGTGTGTGTGTGTGTGTATGTTGTGGGTGTGTCTGTGTGTGTGTGCTTTGTATTATGTGTATTATAGATAATATATAAATTAAAATTTTTATATATATATATATTAATATATATATATAATATTATATTTTGTGTGTGTGGGTGTGTGTGTTTTGTCCGGGGGTTGTGTGTGTTTTGGGTGTGTGTGCGTCCGTGGCGTGCTTTGGGTGGGGTGTGTGTGTGTTTTGGTGTTTTGTGTGGGGCGTGTGTATGTTTTATATGAGGGGGAACGTAGATAATATATAAATAGTTTGGGGTGAGGTTTGTGTTGTGTGCTGGAGTGATATTTTATATGATGTATAAAACGTACATTATAATAATTATAATATATTATATATTATTATATATATAATATATATTATATTTTAAATAAAATAAAAAGTATATATAAACGAACAACATATATACATAAATATACAAAAATACACACATGTAAGACATTGAAAAATTTAATTTTTAAAATATTATATATTTTATACATATATTTTAAAATATTATATATATTATATATAAAATTATATATAAAATTATATAATATATAAATATACCTCGGGATAAAAATATACATTTGACAAAATACACACACTCAAACCACATAAAATATATATGTATATAAATAAAATTTAAATAAATATATAAAAATATATCTATATATTTTTTATACATATTTTATGCATATATCAAATAAAATTTTTATCTATCTACCCTATCTATATATATTAGTATTTTAAAAAAATAAATAAATATATATATATGTGTGTGTGTGTGTCTGTGTGGTGAAATTAAACCACCACAGCACCACACACACACACGCCCCAACACACACACACGCAAAACCACACACACACACAAAAACAAAACACATACACACCCCACACACACAAAAAACCCCAAAAAAACATACATACAAAGACACACACACACCCACACCCACACACACCAAACACACACATAATATTATATATTTGTGTGTGTGTGGGGGTGTGTGTGTGTGTGGGGTGTGTGTGTGGTGTGTGTGTGTGGTGTGTGTGGTGTGTTGGGGAAAAAGGGGGGTATGGGGGGGATAAAAGGGGAAAGGGAGGAGGAGGAGGAGGAGAAGGAAAATTTGGGAACGGGGAGATAAAAGGGGAAGGGGGGAGGAGGAAAAAGGGTGGAATGGGGGGGAAAAAAAGGGGAAAAGAGGAGAGGAGGATTAGGGGAAAGGGGGGTTTAACGGATAGGAAAAAAAATTGAAAGGAGGGGGGAGGAGGGGGGAAAAAAGGGGGGAAAACGAGAAATACAGGGGGAAAAGGGAGGAGGGGGAAAGAGGAAAAAGGGGAAAAAACTGGAAAATAAAGTGGAAAAAGAGGATAAGAAGGGGGGAGGAAAAAGGGTAAAGGAGAATAGAAGT
>NW_023663887.1:0-14430 GCF_015228065.2 Penaeus monodon | reverse complement strand
ATTTCCCCTCTCCCCAATTTCCCCTCTCCCCTCCCCCTCCCCCCTCCCCCCCTCCCCTCTTCTCTTTTTTCTTCTCTCTCTCTTTCTTTCTCTCTCTTTTCCCCCTTTCCCTTTCCCCTTTTTCCTCTCTCTCTTTTCCCCTTTTCCGTTTTCTCCCCTTCTCTCTCTCCCTTCTCTTCTCTTCTCCTCCCCTTTCTCTCTTTCCCCTCTTCTCTCTTCTCCTCCCCCCCTCCTCCTCCCCCCAAAAATACCTTTTTTTCTCCCATCCCTGCTCCCTTTTTCCCATCACCGCCCTTCTTTTCTCCCCCCCATCCCTTTCCTCTCTCCCACTGCTCTTCTTTTCATTCTCTCCATCTTGCCTCCTTTTCCCCTCCCAAAAAGAAAATACTTTCCCCTCCCACCTATCGCACCAGTCCCCCCTGTCTCCCCTGGACTGCAGGATGCATCCCCCGTCCCCTTGCCTTCCCCTCCCCCCCTCGTAATTAGCCCCTCCCCTTTGGCAATTTTAATTACACAAAATTTCCCCCCGACCAGAGGAGATGAATGGGGAATGTGTGAAAGGGGATAATTAAAGTGGTTCCGATGATCTCCTTTCTCATTTTATCATTTTTGTTTTTGATGCGTTTTATTTTTTTTCAATGGCTTTAAAAGTTTGTTTTTTTTTAAAATAACCTTATGTATTGTTCGAGAGAATTCAAACAAAAAAGACGGCAAAGGGCTGGGATTTTTTTGTGGGGGGGGCCGGGGTTTCTGACAAACCCTTTCGGCGCACGAGCACCGCGGATCAAAAGGGTTTTTGCTTTTTCTTTTAACCCTTGTAATGCGTTAGCTTTTTGTTTTCGAGCGGCCCGTGGCGTGTTCGTGGGGGGCTTCTTTCGAATCATATATGAATATGTGTATATAACACACAAAACCAACACACACCCACACACACACACACACACACCAACACACCACACACACACACATATTATATAAATTTTATATATTAAAATATATATTAATTTATAAAATATATTTTTTAAAAAATAGTTTTAAAATTAAAAATATATATATATATATATATATATATATCTATATATAATATATATTTATTATATAATTTATTTTATATTTAGATATATGTAAATATTATGTCTTATCAAAATTTTCATATACGAAATTTTTTATTTTCTTTTTAAAGTGCTGTGCCAATTTTTCATGACATTTAATGTAATTATAAAAATGACTTTTCAGTTTCGCCGCCGCTCCGGTTTTCGGTTTAAAAGGAAACCGGGAAGCCCAAATTTTGATTTTTTACCAAATTTAATGTGAGGGGAATATTTTAAACAGTCTAGGCTTCACGGATAAGCTTTAATGTAATCCTGCTGGTGTGTACCGGAAGGGTGCAGCGGTCATAGAAACAGCTTTATGATCTTTGATTCTATAATATATAAAATAAAAGGGGGGAATCATTTTTTAAACCGGGGATTCAACATCTTTTTAAATTTTCACTTTTAAAGATTAAATCTTTTGTATCCTGATAAAAAAAAAAATTTAAACGTGGCCCTCAACTATCGTGTGAAAAAGTAAGCGAAGCCCCTTTTTGACAAGGACGGATGATAAAACAGTTTATTTCCCCCCCCCCTTGAATTGTGAACTCAAAACAAAAACCCTTTTTAATAATTACATTATTTATTCTATTATTTCAAACACTAATTTTTGCTATATTTAATGCCTTAAAGAAAAAACATAAATAAACTTTTTGGGTTTGGGAAAAATCTTTTTTCCACACATCTTTACAATGAACATTTTAAATACGGAATAAATGTTGATCTTGAGACGTGGGGTTGGTGTTTTAAAATACCATACATAAACCTCACACATATAAATTCACTTCATTTGTCTCTTTTTCTGTATGCATATATTCTCTCCTTTTTCTCTGTTCTTCCTTTCCTCCCCTTTTTTTTTACCTCTCTTCCTTCCAAAAAAGTCGAAAAAGCCCCAGCCCCGCTTAGAATAACCTACATAGGTAAGACTAAAGGGGCATGTTTCTTTAAACGAATGAAAAAAAAAAAACATTTCCTTTTGGGTTAGGGTAAAGGGGATTAGTAAAAAATAAATTTGCTCAATACTTGGGTATATCTTGTTTGAATTAAAGTAGTTGAACAATTCATTACACATAATGGCTATTTAAATTAGACATTAGAGCCTTTTTAATTACCGTATCAAAACAAAGCACCTATTGGAGGGTTCCCTTGTCTCGGTAAACAAAGCTTTTCCATTGGGTTAAAAGGGTCTTAAAAAAAAAAATTTTGGTTCGGGGCTGACACCGACCAAACCATCCTCCTCTTTCTATCATCTATTTTAAACAAACTCCGAACCCACATAGACAAATCAGGTTTTAGAAATCCAGTTTTAATGGGGGCCGTTGCAATAAACCCCAGTCATTCATCGGCTGATACTGCCCGAAACGGTTGTTAACAAAACACCTAAAAACTTAAAATGGCTTACTTTATAATCGTTATGGTTTGCATTACCTTGGTGTCTTGTTTTATATCGCCCCGTTGGGGGAAATTTTTTTTGGGGGGGGGGGGGTTCTTTTGTAAAATCTCGAAGCTATTTGAAAGATAAAAGCCAGTCTATCAAAACGAAATTTTCTCCAGTTTTTAAAAAAAGATCACACCATTGCAAGTCACATCAACTTTTTGTTGAGACTGATCTGGGGAAACCTTTAATTCCCGAAAAGTCCAAAACCCTGTGGTTCCGGTGGCCGATATGCAAATGGGCGATTGGGAAAACGAGCAACTAAAAAAAAGGACTCCCACGCGTTGTCTTCTGTTTTGTTTTTTCTCTATTTTTCTCTGTCTCTTTTTTCTGTTTTTATACTATATATTATATATAATTATATTAAAATATATAATATATATATATTTTAAATATATAAATTATATAAATATATATATATATGGGTTTTTGTTGGGGGGTTTTTGTATATTATATAATATATATTTAATATATAATATTATAATATTAATATAGTATATATATTTTTTATATATATATTATAAATACATTAATGTAATATACATTAGTTTTTTTAACAATTTAATCCATACCAAAGGAAAAAAACAACCAAACACTGTCACTTAACCTCATTCAATGAAAAGAGTCTTTCTAGTTTTTATTCTTTTCCCAAAACCTTTTCGAAAATTGACAAATCGTGGCAAAAGTTTTGAATTCAGTTCTTTCACTTTCATCATGGGGGCGTTTAGTACGTACCCCGCAGGCGGGTTGTGTGGGGGCGATTGAAAATATCACGATGCATGTTTTTTTAAAATGACGAAGATTTTAAAACATTTCTCCGTCGGGATGGCGTTTTTCGGCGTCCACGGGTGCCCTATGTAAACTCCGAGAACCCCACAACCCTTGGGATACTGTGATAGGGGACTATAGTAACAAAAAATAAAAAGACCGCAATGCTCTTGTAGGGGTATAAAACGATATTTAAAATTAACCCCTATCAACTGTTGTATATTCCCCATATGATAAACAAAATTTTAATAAGTAAAAAAAACGTCCAAAACTTAAATTTTCTAGACGGGGGCTATAAGGGGAGATTCTCCAAAATTTAATTTTGCCCGGGAAACTGCTCTTGTTCCCAATCACCCCTAGCTCATACTTTGGGGCCCCAGGACATACGGAGGCCCCTGCTTCAAACAGCGACGCCGGGAACTGGGTTTAAAATCTTGCTTTGAGGTGAGGAAATTTTTTTGGGGGGTCGACGGGCAGGCTGGGAAATCGAGATGACGAAACCCCCCCTGCCTTTTCGCCTTCGCCTTGGCCCGACCGCAAGAGTAGCGGGCACCAACAATGACCTATCAGCTAATTTTCGTAAACAAAAAGTCTTCCATTGAGATTGAATTTCTCTCCCGATTTTGACTGTAACAGGGCCGAACCCCTTGACAGATTCTATTCACACAAACATTAATGACTAACAAAAAAAAAGGTAAAAAAAAAATATATGTCCGTTTAAAAAGACTAATTTTGAGGCTTGAGTTTGGGGGGCGTGAGACAAAGGAACCCCTCCCTCTCACACGTTCGCCACGCAATGCCTCGCGAAACATTTGTCGGGTTCCGCATTGGATTTTCCCCCAAGAATGCGGCAAAAATATCCAGAGGAGATGCTTTGAAAAAGGTATGGTCTTTGTTGTAAGCCAGTCAAAGAAGTCCTGTCTGTTCCTCTGATAGATCATGAAAAACAGGACAAAAGCTCCGTATATTAATACCACTCTCAGGGTCATCGGGGAATATTTAAATATGGAGGCATACAGGACGCTACGGGACTTGGGGTTTTCACTTTTAAACCTATTGAATTTTGCTGACCCTGAAAACGTAGACCATTGAGATTTGTGGAGGACTTAAATTGGGGGGTTAAGCATCGGGCATGGGGTCACAGAGCTTCCATTATTTTTGCGTACCGTTCCAAATCTTTAGTTTAGGGGTAAAAAACCCTATTTCAGGCGCCCGGGTCTATCCGCCGCAGTCTCGAAGGGTAAACACCCCCAAACCCCCCCAATACCCATGGGGCCGATGACTGGGGGGGCCCCGAGCCCCAGACAAGGAACCCGACCCGTCAAAAATCGCCTACCTCCCGGGAACCGAGAGCCAGACCGGCCCTTTTAGCTCGAGGAATCGCAACCGGTTTTGCAGACCACGTAAAGGTATGACAAAATTTCATTTTTTTTAATAGGTACAGTTTGTAATTGATTATCAGCAGAAATTTTAACTATATTGAAAAGTTGATTTAATCAAAGGGAACCGATCCTTACTAATTGCCCTTTAAATCGCGATGGCCTGGAAAACTTGGTAAGGAATGTGGCTGATTTAGAATTTGGGAAATGCGTCTTTTATTACAGGGGTACCTTCAAAATCGTACAATAAAAATCGGTGCGTTCCGACTGTTTTATTATTAAGGAAATTTTTGTATATAAAAAAGAGGAAAGACTTTGCTCCCCTTTTTAACCCCCACAGGGGAACACTGGGGGAGAGCATAAAGCTAGATCATATTAGACCCTAATTTTAAGAACCGCGGGGTGTATGGGGTTGGTGTTTGTTAATTTCGGGTTTAAAACCATTAATTTCAGTTTAAACCCACCCCCAAACTTTGAAAAATTTTTTTGGCATTTACTCAATTTTTAATGCTGTTATCCCATTATTCCCGTCGCATTTGGGGGGTTAGAAGACGGAAAATGCGGAAAAAGTCTTTTTCGTCCTTCGCGCTGTTTTTTTGGGGGAGAAAAATCGCCGCTTTACACACGAAAAAGAAAAAAAACACAAAAATTTTTAAAAACTTTTTTTTCTCTGCGGTGAGTGAGCCATGTTTCAACAAAAAAGTATTTTTAAACAAGTATAGTATTTTGAGAGAAAATTATATCCCTCCACCATTGGGGGTCGCTTCCCAGGGGGCCCAGGGGTGTCACGGGCTGGGGACTATGCTACCACGGGTCCACGTTTTAATCCAGGGGGAAAGGGAACGTTGGCTTTTTCGTTAGGAGTTTTTTTTTTTTTTTTTTTTTTTCGAAAGTTACGCATCGGTCCGTAAAAAATCAAATAGATTTTCATCACCCGTTTAAAGCGTTTTTTTGCTGTCATTTTTTTCTACATTCTTTCTTCTGTGGGTTTCCCCCTTATATATATACTCATGCCCCCCTTGCTACGGGACTTATCAATCGGAAACTTTGGGTGGAAGTGACGGAAACGATCATCAGATTCGTTCCACGAGAATAAAACTAAAGAGATAAAAATTTTCCGGGGAGCCCCATTGTCTAATGAAAAAAACCTTTCGGCTTCCTAAAACAATGAGAATGGTAAAAATATTTCCTTTTCCCATGATGTTTTTTATCGTAGCACTCCTTAAAATTAACATACTTTCTTTTGCATGTAACAGAAAATGGGGTGTGTCAAGGGAGACTAAGCTTAAAAAAAGTTAGCCCACGTAACAGAAGGCAGCAGTTCCATAAAATTTGGTATACTGCATCGTAAATGATTACACACGGACACCGGCACCTGTTGAATGTACCCAAAATGTTTTGTCGTGTAGAAATATAAAAAATCACACAAAACCCAAAGGGGCGTCACTTAAAGGGGGGGGGGGTTTAAAAAGCCCTTTTTGCTGGGCAAAATCTAGTTCTGCGGGGAAAATTTATCTGGTATTTCATTTAAAATTTTTTTTACCAAAAAAGATAATAATATGGTTGAGGGGTCCATTGGGGCTATTTATGAAGAGCTATGGCATTTTCTTTTCGTGATTGCGGGGAAAAAATTATTTTTTCAGGGAAAATTTTCCCCCCCCCCCGTCACCCCCCCAATCAAACATGAAGTACCCCCCCTGCACAACACACCACACAACACACACCCACACACACACAACACACACCACACACAACACACAACCACACCCACATATATATATAATATAATATATATATTATTATATATTATATAATTATAATATATATATACAATGTATGTATTAGTATGTATTATGTATGTATGTATGTATTAGTTTTATGTATTATGTATTATGTATGTTGTTTTATGTATGTATGTACTATTTACAAAAGGCACCCGAATAAGGAGGTTCGTGGGGTTTCGCAAGTTCGAAGCTCCAAAGGGGGGCGTAGCAGTCTGCAGGGGGGGGGGAACAAGTGGCCATTGTTTCCCCACCCCGGAACATGAAAGTGGTCAAAACATGGGGAAATTCGAGCTTTTTCGTCTTCTGAAACCTCATTTTTCTCCCAAATTACGGGGAAAAGTAGTTTTTTTTTTCGTATTTTAACAGTCGAAATACATAAAACCAAAAAATAAGAGTATGACTAGTGTGGTAGATGTCAGTGAGATTAGTAAGCCTGTGGGCCCCCTTGTGTATCAAAATTTAAAGATCAGGGTAATTTTCCCGAGAAAAACGCACCCTCTCAGAGACAAAGTTCCAAAAAATTAAATTTTTATATCTTTCTCCCCAACGATTTTGGGGGGGATGGGGGGGAACGGGGGTTTAAAGGGGGGGGGGGGGGGATAATAAACATGGGTGTCAACAGGAGTGCAAAAATGAAAAAAGTGATTTATGAAACGTTAAAAGTCGTTTTTTCCAAACCCGACCCAAACATTGTCCGACGAACGATGAAACAAGCAAAAAAAGGGAAAAAATCGAAATTTGAAACTCTAGGGAAAAGTCCCCTCCCATCTTTGAAACTCTAGGGGCCCGACGCCCCAAAATTTTCGAAACCCCGTCGCTGGGTAAAACCTAGGGGGTTTCACATAATCCAATCCCTGTGGAAATCGTATATGCGTCCAAACCCAAAAACCCAAACCCTAACCTTAACCCGTGGGATTTTACACTCGTTATATTTCCCTAGCCGGGGGGCTCTGCCCCGGGACCCCCTTTTGAAATATTTTTCGCCTACAGGGGCCTTCCCCCCTGGACCCCCTGTGTAATATTTTCCCCTACCAGGGGCTACCCCCCCGGCCCCGGGGTAAAACCACATCCTTTATATCATGATACCCCGAACGTTCCTTCGGTTCCGCTAGGGTCACAATTGCTTGGTTTCAAACCCCTTTTTTTTCAGCATTTTGGGGGACTTATGGGTTCAAATGTCAGGCGTGATAGGGACTAATGTCTCTTTGTCCTGCATATCCCCAATAGGCTTTTTAAAAATTTCTGGAATCGACGAGCTGGAAAAACATTATCACCGGGGGGTTTCTCGACTAATGTCATTGCCCGGCTGTCAATCTCCCGGTGGGAAACGCCAAAGGCGCACAATGATATTGAAAAAATTTTGGGTTATAATTACCAAACACGTAAAAGAGTATCATAAAAGAAAAAGAATCCATTAAAATAGAAATTTGGGAAAAAGGGCCAGGGATTTAAAAAAGGGTAATTCTTTACGGTAGGGTGCAATCCCCAGAGACAAAAGTCCCCCAACCCACCCAAAAAAACTTGGGGGACACGTGGGAAACCGGGGGTTTTGGGGGGGGGGGTTAGAGTGGCCCATTTTGATTTTGAGTTCAGAAAAGGCCCAAAGGTTTTATGAATGCAAAAAAATGGATTTTGGAAAAATGCGAGCCAAACTTCATATTTACAAAGATCAAAAAATGCGACTTTGGGAAATGCGACCCCAAAACTTCATTTTACGAAGATCAAGGGTTAAATGGTTAAAAGCAAAGAAGTGCTAGACACTAAGGTCATGTAGCACTATAGTTAATTTTTTGGGAAGGGGGGTTTTTAGTTAGTGTTTATTGTCAAAGCGGGAAAAGGTTGGTGAGTAAAGTTGGGGTAGGATGGGGAAAGGATTTAGATTAGATAAAAGGTTTGCGTTTAAAAAGAGAATAGTTTTAAGCAAAATGGGGTTTCTGTAAGGATGTCGATGGGTTTGGGGAGGCGGTGAAGGGAGGATAGTGGGGGAAGTAGAGGTACTTTTTTTCAAAACGTGGGCGACAATAGATGTGGGGATTAAAAGGGGGAAACATTAATAAGTAACATAAGTGTGGATCGATTGTGCATCAGTGGGACGGGTGTGGCAATGCGTAATCGGCGGAGGGGCCCTTCAATCGTTCCGATGAAGGTTGACCGGGGAGGAGATTGATTTTTTTACAAATTAATTTTTAGTGCGGGGTTTTCCCAAAAAAAGATTCCCGATTATCAAGAAGGGTTTAAAAGTGTGGGTAAAAATCCGTGGCTGGATACGGGGAAAGCGTGGTTGGATGATGTGGACATAGAGGCGTGGGGCTAGGTATTGCCTTTCATTCCCGGGGGTTCCAAATGGGGCCCCGAAAAAATTTGTTTTTTTTTATGGCGTGGGGACGGGGTAGAAAAACCAGTTCGGGATCTTACAAACAAGGGGGTTTGGTGTGTTATTGACTTTATAGAGTTAATGATTACGGGAGTCAGAAAAAATTGAAAAAAGGGAAGAGGGAGTATTTGTTTTAAGAAAAAAAGGGTGCATACTTCTGTGTAAGGACACGGGGTTTCAGGGGGAAGGGATTTAAAAGTAGAGTTGGGAAGATTATGAAAAACCAGCACCGAGGTGGTTTGGGAGCCTCGTATATACGTAATACTGAGAAATTTGGGAGACTGGTCAAGGAAATGTGTGAAAGGACAGTAGGAGGGAATTTGTTTTTTGGGGGGTGGGGGGAAAACGAAGAGAAAATATGGGGTGGGTTTAAAAGCATGGGGGGGGCGGAATGGACGAACGGGAGAGGTTGGAGATGGGGGAAAGGGAAGGGGGGGGGGGAGGAGGGTATCCATGGGAGTGGAGAAAGGAGTAGGTAATGGGGATAAAAGCTAGGAAAAAGTAGGGGTTGGGGGGATATTTGTTTAGTGGGGAAAATTTGGGTGGATCGAACATAGCATGGAGAGAGAGAAGGGCACGACGTCAAGATAGAAGGTATCCTGTTCGGAAGGCTCTCAACTGGGAGAGCGAAAGGCCCTAGTGCAAAGCAAGACCAAGTGATGGATTGCATAAAGGGGGAAGGAGAGAAGTTGAGGCAGAGGAGTAATATGGCATCCATAATCTAAGTGGGGGGATAAAAGAACATGAAAGAGGAAGTTTTGCGTCTGAGCCCCATGATATTGGGATGGTTTAAAAGATTCGAAACGGGGGAACTTTTTTTTTAATGTGAGAAAAGGTTTTGCCAGGACATTTTTGAGTAAAAATCCCCTAGGAATTTGCCAGAAACGCTTTGGAGTGGGTCCCATATAAAAAAGGTGGGGTAGGGGCCCTACACGGGAGCGAGAGAAAAGAATAGAGAAAATTTAGAGGAGAAAGGGGAAAGCCGGGTTTTGTGGCCCAGGAAGATACTGAGAGATTGCAGATTGAAGCATTGGTAGAGATTTGGTATGGATGTTCGAGGCATAGAGGGTTTAAATCATCAACATTAGTGAGACGGGCTCCGGGTGGTATAACTAGAAAATATCATTAACGCAAGAAGGAAAAAAGGGGTACTGAGCACCTGCTTGTGGGGACCCCTTCGTTTGGGAAAAAAGAATGGGGCAAGGCGTTTTTGCCCTTTGGAAAGGCTTTGGGGGAGAGGAAGATTTTTGAAGACCCCCATGTTTCCACATTTTCCTAGAGGGAAAATTTGTTGGAAAATATGGTACCGCCATTTCGTTCATATGTTTTTTCTAATAAAAAAAAATAGCTAGTACGGATTCAGGGGCGTGAAAATGCAGATGTAAATATGTCTCAAATGAGGGGGGGGTCAGCTGTGTTTTGGCAGGCGAAACCGAATTGGGAAGGAGAGAGAAGATTGTAAATTTCAAAAACCACTTTAAAGCGGAAGTTCCCCATTCGCTCTAATAGTTTGCACAAGCAGCTAGTTAGTCGATGGGGCGATGTTTTGGGAAAGGGGTCCCGATTTTTTGGGGTTTCAGGAAGGGAAGGATAGAGCTTCTCGCCAATTAAAGGGAAATTCCTGATGTCCCATTTTGGGGTTGAAAATTTTTTAATAGGAAGGAAAGGAGGAAGATGGAGTTGCCGGAGCATACGGTATGTACCGCGGGCCTCATGATTTTTAGGGCACGTTTGGGGGGCAGAATGATTTTCAGAGGAAGAAAATGGGGCATTATGGGGCTCATCAAAAGAGGGGGTAAAGGTAATGGGGGTATTTTTGGGGGTCTTAAAAAAGGAAGGTGGAAAAAGGGTGAGAACCATTTGGCCCTGGCTGAAATAATCCCCAGTTCATTAGCGACTGGAAAGGGATCAGAATGAGGGTATTTCGAATAGGGAAGGGGGGGATGGGGGGGTTTTGCCTGTGTTTAGGGATTGGCCCCAAAACTTTTGAGAAGATGTGGGGAGAAATTGAGAAACAAATTTCGCCAGCTTTTGTTTTACATTCCGGATTGTACGAGGGAGATAGGCAATCTTTTTTAAAAAGGGAAAAGGGTGATATTATTTGGCGTACCTTTTGTACGGAAACTTTTCCCGGCTGCAGTTTAAGCAAGTGCTTTAGTGCAATCAGAATTCCACAGGAAAAATTTTGGAGGTAATTTCTTAGGTTCGGGGAAGCGTATTGCACCTTAAGACTGTATTTGTGCCGTACATTTCGAAATGGAGGTGAGGGGGGATGGAGGGGGAAAAGAGGAAAGGAAAACCCCCGGTCCAAAACCCGGGGGGATTGGGATGGTAGGAAAAAAAAGAAAGGGAAAATGGAAAGTGGTCCTAGGGAAATTTTAAGGAAGGGGAAACTAAAAGAGAAGGGGACAAGAAGGGGGAAGTGAAAGTTGGGGGCGTATAAAGTGTGTGGGGGAGTTTGAAAAGCGCCCGGGAGGGAAGCCCAAATGGCCCCAGTTTGGGAAAAAAAAAAGGGGGGGATTAATCAAACAAGAAGGGTTGAAAGGGGGAAATTTGATTTTAAAAAACGTCAAGGGTGGGAAGGGGGGAAAAGGGTGAAACATGTGAAAAGTGGGAAAAGGCTGTGAAATTGGTTTGAAAGGGAGGGGACAAATTTTTTGTTGAAATTGGGAGTAAAAGGTTTTGGGGAAACAAAAAATTGGGGGTTTAGGGGTTGAAGAAATTTTTTTGAAGGATAAATAAGGATTTTAAAAAAGGATATTTTTGGGGGGGGGGGAGGGAAAAAGGAAATTAAAAAAGGATTAATTTGGGTGGGGAATTTGGGGGTTGGTTTTTAAGGAAATAGGGGTGGGAAAAGGTTGAGAAGGGGGAATGGGGGGGGGGTTTGTTTTTAAAGGGGGGGTTTAAAGGGATGGGGGTCTTTTAAAATATTTAATAAATTTTTTTTTTTTTTTTAAATTAAAGGGGGGGGGGGGTTTTTTTCAAATTTTTTTTTTTTTTTTTTGGGGGGGGGATTGGGGTGGGGGGGGGAAAAAAGGGGGGGGGGAAAACCTTTGTGGAGGGGGGGGGGGTAAAAAGGGGTTGGTGGGGTTTTTTTTTGGGGCCCTTTTTTTAAAGGTTTTTTTGGGAGGGGTTTGGGGTTTTTGGGGGGAAAAAACCGTGGAGGGGGGGGGGTGGGGCTAAAATTGGAGGGGGGGTGGGGGTTGGGGAGGGAAGGGGGGTGGAAATTTTTTCCTTTCGGGTTGGGGAGGGAGGGGGAAAAGGGGGGTTTTGGGATTGAAAAATTTGATTTTTGGATGGAGGGCTATTTGGAGGAAAAAGTTTTTATGGGGAATAGGGGGGGGGTTGGTGGGGGGGGGGGTTTAGGAAATTTAGGGGAGAAACTGGGTAAAAAGGAGAAAAGTGAGTGTTTTGTTGGTTACGTTTTGGGTCCGTTTTTTTTGGGGGAATTTTAAAAAGGGGGGGAAAAAAAATTTTGGGGGCCCCCAAGTTTGGGAGGTTTTGGGGAGGGTTTGGGGGGGGAGGTTTGGGGTGGGTTTTGGGAAAGGCAATGTTTTGGTGGGTTTAACCCCGTTTTGGCCTTTGGGGGAGGGGGATTTGGGGAAAAGGGGGGGTTTCCTCCAGTAAACTTAAAAGGGGGCACTAAATAAATTTTGGGGAAATGGCCCCTTTTTATTGGGGGAATGGGTTTGGCCTAGTTGCATCTCGTGGAAGGGAAGTTGTTTCCCAAACACCAATTTTGCCAAAAAAGTGGGGGGGGGGGGTTCCTCTTTTTAGGGTTGGAGGTTTTCAAGGATGGGGGGAATTTTGGGGGGATTTTTTTTGGTTTTTTTTGTTTTTGTGAAAGAAAGGGCTCTCGGCCCCCAAAAAAAACCCGGGTTTTTAAAATTTTGGGGGAAGGGGGTTTTAAAAAGGGGTGGGAGGGTTTTTTTTTTTTTTTTTTTTTTTTTTTTTTTTTTTTTTTTTTTTTTTTTTTTTTTTTTTTTTTTTTTTGGGGTTTTTTTTTTTTGGTTTTTTTTTTTTTTGGGTTTTTTTTTTTTTGGTTTTTTTTTTTTGGGGGGTTTTTTTTGGGGGGGCAAATAGGCTTGGTAGGGGTTTTTTTTTTCGTTTGGGCCGGAAAAAAAGGGGGGGGGCAGGGGAAGGGGTTTTTCAAAGTTGGGGGATTTTAAAAGGGGCCCCAATGTTGTGGGGGTAATTTTCCCTTTGGGGGTGGTAAAGGGGTTAAAAGTTGGGGAAAAATTAAACCCCCGGGGGCCCCTTTAGGGTTAAGGGAAAAAAAAATGGGAAAGGAGGTTGGTTAGGGTGGGGAAAAGTGTTTATCCCCCAAGGTTCCCCCAAAGGGTTGGGTGGGGGTTTGGGAAGGAGAAAAAAAGGGGAAAAAATCCACGGGGTTAGGGAACGGGGGGATCCCGGTTGGGGGTTCCCCATTTTGTGGGGGCCTCCCCCCCCCCAAAAAAAAGGCAAAGGGTTTGGGGGGGTAGAAGATCAAAAAATGCGATTTTTGGGAAATGGACCAAAATTTTCATTTTTCGAAGATCATAAAAATGCGACTTTTCAAGCCAATTTTCATTTTTGAGAAAAGAATAGAGTTTTCATTATGCCCGCCATAAAAATTTGGGAAGACAAGATGGCCACGGTTTAACGACACAAAATTTACTCCAAAACCCAAATTTGCCGTAGGGGGCGTCCCCTTCGGGCACCCCCGAGGGTGGGGTTGATGGAGGCTTGCCCCCCCAACCCCCCCAGCAAAATTCTTTCCACTCGATTCAGGGCAAAAAAGGCTTAAACATGTCTGTTTTTTTTTACTTGTCTTACCAGTATATTTTTTTACTTAGCCAAGGACCCCCCTCTTTTATTCTTCTGGGGAGTGTAAAAAAAAAAACAAAAAACGAAAATGAATACAAATACCTTTGCGGGGGTTCAAATGAGCAGGGCAAGGAGGAACCCAGCACGGGTTTCCCCCTTGCCGCTGCTCATTTGTATTATTTGCCCTTTATTTTTTTTTATTATAATCATTGTATTTTAGTATCAGTTTGATTGGAAACCGGGTGTTCTTAATATTGTCTACAAATCGCACTACACTTTTCACATTTTTTTTTAGTTAATAAAAGTCCATGATTCTGTAAAAAAAAAAAATAAGGGTTTTTTGTTTTTCCTTGAAATTTAAGTGGAAATCTATACACCCATGCACAGATACAAATTGGGGCATTTCACGGGAAAATGGGAAAGGGCACCGATGTATTCCAGAAATGTGCAGGGGTTAAATGAAACTCGAAATAGCTTTGCATTTCTTTCGTGGTTTGATGTTAAGCAAACAAAAAAACTTGTTAGGGTTTTAGAAAAAACTGGAAACCCCTTTTTTTTCGTAAAAGGCTAAAAGGAAAGAAAGGCCGTGTTATTTTTTATCATATTTGGGTTATACTAAATTAAATGAGCAATTAAAATCTCTGATAAACTGGCCCCCCACCTGATTTTCGGACAAAAACCCGGGGGACGTAGGTGCGCAGACGACGAAACGGGTGGGGGTTTCCGGGCTTTTTTCTTCCCCCCTTTTCCCCACGCCAGTGGACTTAGGTTGAAGGGGGTGCCGGGGTTTTTT
>NW_023663886.1:0-14430 GCF_015228065.2 Penaeus monodon | reverse complement strand
GGAGTGGGGGGGGTTTTTTGATAGGGGATTGGGGGTTCGGGGTTTTAGAATGGCAAAAAGGAATTTGACTGGGGAAGGGGGAAGGAAAAAGGGGGGAAAGTAATTTTTGTAAGGGGGGGGGGAAAAGGTTTTAGGGGAGGGGTGGAGGAAAATATTGGGAGGGGAGGGGGAAGGGGCCCAAAAGGGGGTAACATTTCGGGGATGGGGGGGGAAGGGGGAAAAAAAAAAACCTTGTGGGGACGGGTTTTTCCTGTCTGGCTTCCCACGGGGAGAACCAAAGTCTGAATCTGAGTTCCCCCACCTCAAACTAAAAACTTGGAACGTAGCACCCCCTAAAAAAAAATTTAAACATTATGGGGGGGCCGCTACATTTTTTGGGCACATGTGCTTGGTGCAGAGCATTTTTGGTTTTTTGGGGGCCGGTTTTGGGCAATAAAGGGGGGGCATGGGGGGTTTTGGGGGGGCCCAACCCCAGGGGGGTTTTTGTAAAAGGGGGATGCCCCCCTAAACGCCCCAACAATTTTTGACGCTGACGGGGAGGAGGTTGGATATGGTCGGAAACAGGGGGGGGGAAATCCTCCACCAATGTAAAAAAAATTAAAAAAGGGGGAAGGGGTCATTTTTTAAGGAAAAAAGTAATTTTTTGGCCCAAATGTCTTCTCCAAAAAGGGGGGCTATATACTAAAAGGGAGGATGGGTGATTGGTGAAAAAGGGGGTTGTGGGGGTAAAAAAAGGGGGGAAAAATTTGGGGGGGGCAGGGGGGGGAGGTAGGAATGTCTCCGGAGCCGGGGAGTGTTGAATGGGGGGGGATCATGATTGGGAAGGCATTGGAAGGGGGGTAATGGTTTTTTTAGTGTTCAAGTGGGTGGTTAAAAAGGGAGACCCCTAGGGTCGGGGAACCCGGGGGAGATTTTTTTGAGTTGGTGGGGCTATTTTTGATGGGCAAGTCCCTCATTGCCCCAAAAAACCAAGGGGAAATAACCTCTTTTTTATTGGAAAAGGGGTAAAGCCTGGAGTATGTTGGGGGAGGGGAAAAAGTCCCATCCCTTAGCACCCCCTAAAAGGGGGGTAAATCCCCAGACAAAAAAACAAAAAAACAGGGGGGGAAAAAATACCCACCCTCCCCCCCTAAACCCCTTTGGGGATGGCCAAAATAGTTTCAAACCCCCCGGGGGCAATCCCCGGAAAAGGGGGGAAAAAAAAAAAAGGGGGGGGGAAAGAAAAGGGGAAAAACAAAAAAAAAGGGGAGGGGGGGGGGGGGAAAAAAAGAACCGGGGGGGTGGGCCAAATTTTAGTCCGAGTTCGGAGTGGGCCCTTGGAGTGTGCCAAGGTTTGGGGAAGATTCCCCCAAGCAATTTGGGTCCCCTAAGTCCCCTAACACCTTGAACAGTTGGACAGAATGTGAATCAAAATGAAAAAAGATGGGGGGGGGGGGTGTGGGAATAGGTACAAAAAACCCCACATTCCTTAAGCTTAGTTGGTCCCCCTTTTTCCCCCCCTGCCTGCCGGGGTTTTTGTCCAACAGCCTAGATTCAGTAACAGGCTTTATAATAATAGGTTGGACTAGGGGCCTTTTTTTTTTTTTGTTTTTTTTTTTTTTTTTTTTTTTTTTTTTTTTTTTTTTTTTTTTTTTCTTTGGGGGGGGGGGGGGGGGGTCCCCCCACCGTAAAAGCCCAATGTTTTTGTGGCTTTCTAGAAATTGGAACCCAATTGGTCCACAAAATAAAAAATGCTATTTGTAAACATTTTAAATTGATTAAAGGAAAAATAAGAAATTGTAACCAGGCCCCCCAAATCAACGCAAAACCTAAGTGGAAAAACAGAAACAGGGGGGAGGCCCACAAAAGAGAAGGGAAAAAGGAAAGAGGGAGAAAAAGGACCCCTTGCCCAAAAATTTTGTTGGAGAGGGGGGGGCCGAGGGGAATTGAAAGTCCCAAGGGCAGGGGAAATGATCACATTAGGCCTCAGTTCGGGTTTTCCCTTAATACCCCCCCTCCACCCCACCACCCATGATAAAACGGGGGGGGTTGGGGGGACCCCAAAATTTTGGGAAAAAAGGAAAACTAACTCAAAATTTTATAAAAATAACCCAATTTTTAATTTTCCTTGAAACAATTTTCACCAGAGCATAACTTGGGGTTATACGAAGCAAAATTAACATCCTTCCAAACTCCCAGTAAACTTAAACAACTTCCCCATAAAAACCTGCAATTTTTTTGTCCAACATTCTTCAGGTTACAAGAAAAAATTTAATCCCGGCCCAGTATACAGCCAGGCCCAAAGGGTAAATTACGAGAATGAAAAAAATGTTTTTGGCTGGGTCAAGGGGAAGGATCTGAAAACATAAGCCCAATCTTCCCATACAATTTGAATCAAAATGGTTTAATCCCCTTCGAACTGGTAAAGTGCCATCCAATTAGATTGTTTGATCATGGCCCAATTTTTTTCTGGGGGTCCCAACAACCATTAAACTGGATTACTTTCCAATGCAAGAAATCATTCTCGAAAAGGTCCCCCCCCCTTAACTTCCATGTAACAATTGTCTGGAATTACCCTTTTTTTTTTGTTCATTCACTTTTTGCCTTCCCATGTACAAATTTTGGGCAATACTTTTAAATTTTAAAGTTAACAGTACGTCCTTTTGTATTCAAGGGTTCTCTACTAAAGTAATTTTCCTCACTTCTTAAAAGTCCCATTTTTTCCCCCCGTATTTTTTTTTATCCAGTTTTTGTACTTAGGTTTATGTAAAAATCAAATTTCCCCTAACTCTAGTTTGCAAAAAACCTTCAGCCCAAATTTGGTTTTGTGATTGAAAAAACCGTTTTTTTAAGGTAAACTTTTAATCGAATATTTGCAATGCTAACACTAATCAAAGAAGTTTTCCAATTCACCACTTTAATCATATTCATCCAATACGGGAAAATAAGTAAAAAGTTGGGTGAAAGAATTTTTTACCAACACTTTTTAAAAACAATGAAAACCCCACCCCACTCAAATAAAAATTTCCCCCCTCTAAAACCTGGGGGGGCCCTAAAAATACAGCACACGAAAGGGAATGCCCGCGCTGAGGGGAGAGGGAGAGAGGAGGGGCACCAAGGGTATTGGCCCCACAATGGGGTCAAGAAGGTGGGAGATCATAGCCACCCTTCCCGAATTCCCCTCTTTACCTCCTGGAAAACGGAATCCCTTGCAGGTAAAACAGGCATGGGCCTATTTTCCCAAGAAACTGACTGGGGCCCCATGGCCCTTTCTGAAATTTGGTGGGGCCCCATGCGTTAACTTGGCACCCCTCATGTGGAACAGGGGGCCAAACTTAGTACAACATGCCCTCCTCTTCTACACAAGCCTAGAGGATAGGTATTGTTCTAGGGTTTACTACTCTCAAAAAAAAAAAAATAAATGGGTTTGCACGCTAATAATCCTTCCCCAATCAATTTTTTTTATTCCCCAAACCCTGAAAATAACTAAGAACCCAGTGTTTAAATCACTTTTTTTAAATTTTATACTACACGAGAACAAATTAAACCAATCTTTGTGAAATAATGGCCCCATCCAAAAATAGGAAGTTAATAAAAAGGTTCCTTTGTAAAATAAAAAAAAATAAAAATTCATTTCGTTTAACTGGACAGTAAAGTTTAAAACAAGTTTTAATTCCTCAATTGGAAAATGGAAAAGTTGATTGGAACAATTTTTTTTATTTTTTTTAACTTTACGTAAAAAGCAAGTAAGCACCCATACAGTGACAGAACCTAGAAAATTTCCTGCCCCTGCGAGAGTTAAAGAGAGAAGGCCTGGGTCCACACAAGCAAGACTTCCCTTCTTAACAAACCGCAGCCACACACCTGTTTTGAGAAATGGGGTTACTCACTAACTATTCCAGGGCAGCCCCAATGTGTTTGCTGGAACATTTCCCCTGCCATACTAAACTTAAAAAACCTTTTACTCGGGGAAAGGTCCCCCCCTTTCAAAGTTACCAATGGCTATCTAGACAAGGGGAAAAATTATTTAACAGGTCCATACCAGTTCTTTTAAAACATCCATTTTTTCCCCTTTCAAAGTTAATCCCACATTCAAATATCAAAACCCTTGTTATACTTTAACCGAGTAAATAAATCATAAGCCTTATTCATTAAAAGACCTAATACTTTACATCTGTACACAAGCATGAGTACAGTCAGCCTAAATAATTTTGCAAGACTTTCAAAAAAATTTTCTGGTCCCCACTGGGTCCCCAAATTAGGGCCCCCCTGGTAAGCCAATATTTTTTTGGGTTTTTTGCTAGAGCCATATTTCCCCAAAGTTTACCAGGAACCCTTTGATTACTAAATATGAGAATAAAACCCCCCCCTCCCCCTTTTAATTCGCAGAAAAATGTCGTGTTTAAAAAATCCATATCCACAATCTTTTTTTTGAAAGGTTCACTGAAAAATTCCACCAAACAATATGGCCACCCTTGGCCCATAGCCAGTAACTGGCCTTGTCTTTCCAGCCACAGTTGTTTTTTGGAAGCTCCAAACGGACGGGAATCCCAGAGTTGGGGTTTTTACAGTAAAATCTTAAAAATAGGAAAAAAGACTTATTTTAAAGAAAAATTAATCCTTTAAGGCCAAGGAATCTATAATCCCACAAAATATAAAAATCCCAATTGATAATTTGTTGAAAAAACCCTTAAATACTTGTACAACTTTGACATTTTGTTGGCAACGATACAGTGTAAAGTTCCAAATCCTTTGTTGAACAAATGCCTTTCCCCCAGGGTGAGTTTTAGGGTGGTTCCCCCTCCCAGTTTGGGGTCCCCCCCCCCCCCCTAACAAGCAAACCGCAAGTTCCCCCCCCCCCCATATGCCGTTTTCCCCAATCAACAAGCCTCGGGACCTGCCCAGTGGGTGGGGTGTTTTGACTGCCTTTGTGTTACTTTGAAAGTAGGTTTGAGAAGGAAAAGAGCAACCCAGCTTTTGGTCCCAGGTTTTGGGGCTGGTTTTTGCGAAGAAGCTCCACAACCCCCCATGTCTACATTAAGGCACCCATTTCTGAAAAATGAAGGGTTTTACCCATGTTCCCCCCCCGACCAGTAACAAATTTCCCCAATTACCCACAAAAATCTGTTTGGGTAAAAACTACTTAGTCCCACATTCTTTGCAAGCCCCAGAAAGGTGTTGCCCAAACGTCACAAAGGAAATGTTTTTTTTTTTTGCTTTGTTGTTTGAAAATCCTCAGAGCCCTTGGCCTCAACACATTTCACCTAAGAAAGATTACCCAAAAAATACCCGTCCCCTTGACCAATAGAAAAATTTTTAAGCTATTTTTTAAATCCCAAATGGGGTCCCCCCACACTTATCTTTTCCCCCATTTTTCCTTCCATTTTCACCATTATCAACCAGTTAAAATAATTTTGGTTTAAAGGTCACCAAATCCAATTTGGGGGAAAACCATCCCCCTTTTTGTAACAAGTCATCCTTAAATTTTCTAAAACAACCCTCCCAAAAAAAAAACCATCCAAAAATTAAATGATACTTACAACAGTCAATTATTGAAAGCAGATGGTAAGGGCCTTCTGGCTTTGTGAAATACAATTGCTAACCGTTGTGCCTGACTTGTACTTCCCAAAACAGACTGAGGGTTTTTGTTTTTTTCCCCCGTTGTTCAAGCTCTACTTGGGCACACACGCTTTGTTAGTAAGGGGGTCCCCAAATGCCTTTTGTTTGTTCCCCCCCACCATTTCGATGCCTGGCGTCCCAAAACCTGAAAAAAATTAAATGACTTACAAGTTTTGGCCCACGTTTTTGTTAGGGAACAAATTGTAAAAACCAGAAGGTTTGCAACAATATTTTATAAATGCCTGGGGCGATTGCCCTTACGGGGGAAGCAGTAAAATGTCCCCCCTGGTGTTTTTTTTTTGCCAGCTTATATGATATTTTAAAACCCTCCATTAAACAGCAAAGATCACCAAAGCACGCCACCCATTCCCCCCCCAGTCCACCCCCACACCCCTCCCTTGTTTTTTTCCTCCCCTCGTTCCAACAAATATTTCAAGATGTAAAAACAATTTTCAGAAAAAAGTTTATGCCAGCCACTAAGATACGGGCCCCAAACTTTGAACCCTACTTGGCCGGCCTTTTTGTCCCGATGACCATCCCACCCTCCATGGCCTTTTGGTAATCCTTTAGCTTTAAAATGGGACCCTCCTTTATTTAACTACATCATAAGTGCTAAACCACCAAAGCAAAGTTAAGCAGAGAAAACAAACCAATTCCCAGCTTTCTGGCTACAACCTTAGTGCCCAGTTTTGTTTGGAACCAAGGGGCCCTTTTACAGTTAAATGGGGTAGCAAAAAACATCCTAAGTCTTATGGAGGGTTACCCAAAATCACACGATACGTTTGGAAATTACCTTTGAAATAACTGGGTAATAGTTTTTTTTTTGGGTTGTTCCCAGAGAAGAGGATAACAGATTACTTGGAAATCCTGCCATGGTAAAATGGTCTAGGCAAAGAAGGTTCCCACTAGTAAAACCTGAAAAACAAACCTCAACCTGTTTAATTCCTTGGATTATAAACATACTTTCCCCCATTAAATTAGGCTTTTCCCTTGCTTGGGGTAAACAAACCAGCAAGCCACCTGGTTTAGTTCAGCATGTTGGGCCTGGAGTAATCAATTTCTCTTATATAAAAACTGTGATGTTTGCCACCCCTTTCACAGGAGAAGGCGGAGAATGCAAGTTGCCAATCAATTTTTTCCATTCACTAGTCAACGTTCCATCTTAGACTTGGCCATTTTCAAAGCTTTACACATGAAAAAATTTTTTGTTTTCTTTTTCTTAATGCCTTAAGTCAAATAAGAAAAGGCAAACTTGTGGTTGTAACTGGCCCCCACCCATTTGCCCTTTTTACTGCTAACCTTTGCCCTTAAGCAAAGGGGAAAAATCCAAAATGTAAACAACCCCTCAAAAACCTTTGAATACTAATGCCCAAGACCCTTAACGTCCAGAAAAAATTACTCGTTTTTAAAGCCTTGTTTAGATATGGAAAGCCTAGAAACCTTTATCCCCCCTTTACCTGAAAAGGGATTTTTGTTGGTAGTTTTCTTTTTGTGGAAAAGCCTAACTGATTGGTGGGCCCTTTCCAACCTGAGGTTACTGTTTTGCCTTCGAGTTGCCCTAAGTTAAAAAAACAGTCAAAAAAGTCCAATACCTGAAACAAAATAAGGTTTTTAATAAAGTGAGTTTATAGCAATTTTTTGAATACGGTTACAAGGGTCCCCCCCAAAGGCCCTTTGAAAAAATGAAGCACCAGGGGTCCCCTATGGCGCTACCAAGAGAACACTGGGGGCTTGGAAAATCATGGGAACAACGGTTTTGTTTACTAGTTTTGTTACACATGAGATTACAAGTATTTTGACATTAAAGGGAAAACTGGCACTTGTTCCATGCCATCCAAATACTCTGGGTTTTTAATCCCTTTTCCCCAATTTTTTTGTAAATTCCCATGGGGTTTAAAAACATGAACCGCATAATTTTAACTGCAAAGTTAAATTAGAAAAAGGTACGAGTAGAACATCTTTGTTAAGACAAAAGAATTGTACTTTAACTGGATTCAAATAACATTTTTTTGCATTTCTGAAAAGGGACCAAAAAACATTTTGGGAATCTGGTTAAAATGGGCATCCTTTTGCAAAGATTTCCCCATTTTCTCCTTTCCCCCTAAACTATTTTTTCTACCCCCTGATTTGTTAGAAAGCCCTAAAGTGGGGGCAAATTGGTATTACTTCTTTCTTTTTTCCAAACAGCCCCCTTTTTGTCAAAACCTTACCAGTCCCCCCACATACACCCCCCTTTTTAAAAAAAAACTAAAGAAATTTTGAATTGAAATATATTACCTTGCGCAACCAAAGAGAGAAGGGCCCAGATTTTGGTCCCCCCACACTTTTTGTCCCCCCAGGTGTGGGTTGTGAACAACCCCTACAAATCTTCGGTCCCCACACCACCCCCCCCCCCCCACACCCCCCTTTTCCCAGGCCCCGTTGGTTATTCCTGGACAAGAAAAAGTTGGTTTATCCCCATGGCAAATTCTGTCGAGATTAAAAAACACTGCCAATTTAGAAAAATTTTCCTTTCCACAGACTGTAAATGTTGGTAGCATTTCTAAGTGACAGACTAAACCTCAGTTTAATAATCAATTTAAAACCCATGAAATACCACAAGCAAACATGTTTCCCAATTTTTCCCAGTAAAAATACTTTTACACTAAAGAGTATTTTATTACTGTTCCCAAACAGGAAAATTTCTATAATGGGAGTTGGGCTAGTGAAAGGGTAGCAATATTTGCAGCTACCTTTCCAAACCTTACTCCCAAAAGCTAAAATCCTGCAAATTTCTAGCAAGTATTCAACTTGGCAACTCCCATGTACCAGTAACATAGGCTTGTGTTGGTTTACTAATGCCAACCTGTCAGGGAAAAGAATGTGCCTTGTCAGGTTTGGCAGAAATTAATAACAAAATTAAAACTTTTGTATATCCCTTGCAATTCAAGCCAGTCCACCCCTTTTCAACCGAATCTTTACCCCAAAATCAGTTTTTTTTTTTTTTTTGCCTAAAAGTAAATTTTTGATTTTTCCCAGACTGGTTTTTCTAATCTATTTGCAAACATGGGTTTTTTTTTTATGATCCTAGGTCAATTTGTTAAAAATTTCTATTAAGTGGTAATTTTTTTACAGGGGAAAAGAAACCTTTTTTATAAGACCATATTTTTCAAAACACTTTCTCCTAACCATTCCATTCAGTTTGTCAACCCTGTATGGATGATTTGCATTATGGTCCAGACCATGTGTTGTCAAGGGGTGGCTTATCATTACATTATGCGATCTGCAAGTGGAGTTTTTTTTGCTTTTACAAAGTCTCAAAACCCATTTAGGATCAAAGTTAATAAATAAGCTATTAGGCATTTTTTGTAAACAAGGACTTCAAACCATCCTTGCATGACATTCATTACCCTCTACCTCTACAGATTTCCCCTTCCATTTTTCCAATATGCTTCCTTTCCCTCAATACTTACAGACTTTTGGGTGCACGGTGGAAATTTCGAGTTTTTCAGCCCCTGACCTTTTGGTAAATCTAGCTTTATGACGTCTTTTCATCTCTCACACGACAGCTAGATTCACCAAAAGACGAGGGCAGAAGCCTGGGGTTTCTCATGGGGTCCCTTCATTTTCAAAGCCAGTTTTTTTTTCCCAGAGCAAAATTTATTTGAAAAGGGTTTCAGTGAATAATTATGAAAATGGAAATTTTGCTGACCTGTGATTTAAATAATTGCACTTTTTCCATTCCGAAGAAAATCCTCTTCCTTCAGTCATATGTTTACTTTGAAGAAAAAAAAAAAAAAAAAAAAGTTGTGTTTAATTTAGCTTCTGATTAGTAATTACATTAAAGAAATTAAAAAGGCACTTACCACCAGCTATGCAGTGTGCAACAAGAAATCACTCCACAAGGACCCAAATATCTGCAGGTTCAGCAATTATAAGGGTCTCAGCAATACTTCAGGAGCCATATATGGGTTTTGTTCCACAACGACGATCCAATTCACGTTCCCTAAAAAATAAAAAAAAATGTTGATAAAGCCTCCTTTTTAAAAAACCGACACTTCACAATCCAAAAAATTGAATGCACTGCAATTGCAATACAGAAGGCAAAATAACTAATCATAATAAAAGTTTTACCTTCCCATTTGTGTCTGAAGAGAGTGGCCATTCCAAAGTCCTGTTTATTTTTAAGAATGGTCATTCTCGTCAAGCAGCAAGTTTCTCTGGCTTGAGATCCCGGTGTGGGTAACACCCCCGTCCATGGAGGATATTCCCCTCCCCATGATAAAGGAAACTTTAGTAAAGTCCTTTCAAGGAACAAGCTAAGAGGGAAAATAAAAAAAATAAAAAAAAATAAAAATCAAAAAAAAAAACCCTGTTCTTCCAAACGTCTTCCTTTTGCACAGGTAAGGTGGCCTTGGTACACCTGGCGCCCATGAATCCCTCTCTTACATGCATCCTGGTAATACCAAAGACCCTGCCCTTGCATGCACCAACAGCCTTTGTTTCATCCTCAGCAAGAGGACAATATACATTTATCTGTACAATATAAAAAATAACAATGAACAGAAAATAAAAGTTAGAGGGGATATTTCACTTTTCATTCAAAATTACATCTATTAATCTAATGATCAAAAAAATTAAAATCCATCTGTGTGGGTGTGTTTCATTTCTGAAATAATGTTTCATGTAAGAAAAAAATATTGGAACTGAGCAAGAAAAAACATTTCCTGGACTGGCTTTTTAATGTAATGAATACTTTCCATCAAGGTTACAGTTTAAGGGGTTCTATTTGTGTAACTAAAAAACTGCAGTTTCTAATCCTCTGAATGACGTTAATGACACTGCTGAAACTAAAATTAAGGTAAAAAAACAATGGAGCAGATTCACTTACCAACCACCATTGATCAATTCCCTGAAGTACTTCTTGTGTGCCTGATGGGGAAGGCAATGCCCTGTTGTCAGGCTCAATACGATCAAAATAGTTTTCACCACCTGCAAGGCATATTCCAGGAAACATGTACTGCATTGAATTTTTCAGGGGCGACTTCCTGGGGGAAATAAGCAACTAATCACTTTTTAAAAAAAAAAACCAGTACTTGTGTATTAGGTTGAAAAAACCAATGAAAAACGTAAGAAAAAAAATTTACCTAAATTCATTTCTCACTAGATTAGACCAGTGGGCCCTTTCACGAAAACTAAACTATATTTAAAGAAAAACCAAAGTTTCCCAAAAAAAATAAAAGGGTAATAATGGAAAGAAAAAATTTTTACTATTTTAAAGCTAAATCCTGCTAATATAAAAATTTCCCAGAAAAAAATTCCAAAATTTTTTTTGAAGATTTTCCCCCCAAATTTTCTACCCAACAACTCCCTTTTGTAAATCAATTTTCCAGGGGTCAAAAAAGGTTTTCTCTCCCTTTTTGCGTTAAAAGTAAATTTTAAATTTGGCCCCCATTTTTTTGTCCAATTTCCCCAATTTTTAACATATTTTTTTTAATCAAAATGATAACCTCAAACCCTTTTTGTAAAAAAAATTTTTTTAAAATTTTTTTAAAAAAAAAAAAAAAAAAATTTTAATTTTTTAAAAAAAAATTTTTTTTTCCAATTTTTTAAATTTTTTAAAAAAAAACCCCTTTAAACTTTTTTACTGACCTTCCAAAAAATTTTTTAAATAATTTTTTTGTTTTAAAAAAAAAAACATTTTTTCAAAAATTTTTTTCCCCCCCCAAAAACCGCTTAAAATTCTGGATTTTTTACCAAAAAATTTAAGGGGAAAATTCCCCAATGTTTTTAAAATTGTAAAAAAATTTTCTTTTCCAATAAAAAAAAAAAAAAATTTTTCCCAAAATTTTCCCCTTATACCCCCAAAAAACCGGGGGCCCCCCTTAATTTAAAAAATTTTTTTTAAAAAAAAAAAAAAAAAAAAAAACCATTTTCCAAAAAGGGCCCCCCCCCCCCAAAAGGGCCCCAAACAATTTCCCCAAACCCCCAAAAAATTTAACCGGCCCCCAAAAATTTGGGCTGGGTTTTTTTTTTGGGGGCACTTTTCTCCCCAAAAACCCCCAAAATTTGGGGGAAACGGAGCCAAGCCCCCCTTTTTTAAAATTTTTCCCAAAATCACAAACTTTTCAAGAAAATGAGAAAATTTTTAAAATTTTTTACAAAAAAAAGGGGGTTTATTTTCCCTTTCCCTTTTGAAAAGCCATAATTTTAACCCTTTTTTTTTTTTTTCCCCCTTTTTTTTGGGCCCCCTAAGTCCCCCAAAAATTTTTACCCCCCTGTTTCCCCCTTTAAAGCCACAATTTCCCTTTTGGTTTGGGAAAAAAAAAAAATAGGGGGAAAAACCCTTTTTTAAGGGGGAAAAAAAAGGGGCCCAAAGGGAAAAAAAGGAAGGGGTGGAAAAACCTTTTTTGCTGACATACAAAAAATTACTTCACTCACCCATTTTTTTTTTTTTTGGGGGAAAAGGGACTGATAGGGTAAAAAATGGGTTTAAGGGGGAGGGGGGAAGGGGAAATTTTTTTTCAAGTAATATAATACCGGGGGGTTGAACAAATTTTTTGGGTTTTTTGGAAAGGTTTTACTTTTTAGGGGGGGGGGAGCCCCCACAACCCCTTAAAAAATTTTAAAATACTGTTTTTGCTGGATTTTTTTGGGGTTTTCTTAAAAAAAAATTTTTTTTGCCCTAACCTAACAAAATTCCCCTTTGGCCCCCAAAGGTTTTTTTTTTTTTTTTTTATTTTTTTCCCTTTCCCCTTTTGGTCCCCGAAAAAAAATTTTTTTTTAAAAAAAAATTTTTTTTAAAAAAACCCTTTTTTCACCCAAATGAATTTTTTGGGAAATTTGAAAAAAAAAAATTTTTTTTTTTGGTAAAAAAAAAATTTTTTTAAAAAAAAGGGGAGCCCCCCAAAACCCTTTTTTTTAAGAATTTTTGGGGATTTTGGGTCCCCCCTAAAAAAAAATTTTCCAAAACCCTAAAAAAAAAAACAAAAAAATTTTTTTTTTTTTAAAAATTTTTTTCCCTTTTTTGGGGGGATTTTTTAAAAAAATTTTAAAAAAATTTTTTCCCTTGGGGGGGGGGTTTTTTTATTTGAAAAAAAAAAAAAATTTTTTAAAACCCCTTCAAAAAAAAAAATTTGGGGCCCCAAACCCCCCTTTTTTTTAAAATTTTTAAAAAGTTTTTTTTTTTCCCCCTCCCCAAAAAAACCAATTACAAAAAAAAATTTTTTTTTAATTTATAAAAACCCTTTTCCCTTTTTTAAAGGTTTACCTGTTCCCCCACTTTTTTTTGACTTTTTGGGAAAATTTTTAAAAAAAATTTCACCCCCCCCAAAAATCCCAAAAAAACCTTTTTTTCCCTAAAAATGCTCCCCAATTAAAATAAAAAAAAAATTTTTTAAAATTTTTTTTTTGGGGCCCTTTTTTGGAAAAAAATTTTAAAAATAAATTCCTGGCCAAAAACCCTAAAAAATTAAAAAAAATTTTTTTTTCCCAAAAAAAAATTTTTTTTTTGGGGGGGGGGGGGGGGGTTTTTTTTTGGGGGGGGGGGGGGGGTTTTTTTTTTTTGGGGGGGGGGTTTTTTTTTTGGGGGGGAAAAAATTTTAAAAAATTTTTAAACCCCCCCCCTTTTTTTTTTAAAAAAAATTTTTAAAAAAAACCCCCTTTAAAACAAAAAAAAATTTTTTTTTAAAAAAAATTTTTTAAAAATTACCAAAAAAAAAAAAAAAATTTTTTCCAAAAATTTTAAAAAACCCAAAAGTTATTTTTTTGGGGGAAATTTAAAATTTTTTTTAAAAAAAAAAAAAATTTTTTTTTTCCCCCATAAAAAAATTTTTTTTAAAAATTGAAACCCCTTTTTAAAAAAAAAAATTTTTCTTTTTAAAATTAAAAAAAAAAAATCCCCCGGGGAAAAAATTAAATTTCCCCTTTCCAAAAATTTTAAAAAATCCCCCCCCCCCAAAAAAAAAAAAAAACCCCCAAACCCACCCCCTTTTAAAATTTTTTTAACTAAAAAAAAAATTAAACCCTTTTTTCCCTTTTTTTTTTAAAACCCCAAAATGAAAAAAAAGGGAAAAAAAAACCTTTTCATAAAAAAAAAAAAAAAAAAAACCCCAATTTTTTTTTTTCCAAAAGCCCCCCCTTTTAATAAAAAATTTTTTTAAATTCCCCCCCCCCAAAAAATTAACAGTTTTTTTAAAAAAAAAAAAAAAAATTTTAAAAATAAATTTTTTTTTAAAACCAAAAAAAAAAACCCCAAAAAAAAAAAAAAAACCCCCCAAATTTTTTTTTTTAGGGGGGAAAAAAAAAAAAATTTTTTTTTTCAAAAAAATTTTTCTCAAAAAAACAAAAAAAAAAAAAAAAACAAAATTTAAAAAACTTTAAAAAAATAGCCAAAAAAAACCCCCAAAAACCCCCCTTTTAAAAATTTTAAAAAATTTTCCCAATTTTTTCACAATTTTTTCTCAAAAAATTTTTCCCAAAAGCCTTAAAACTTTTTTTAAATTTTCAAAAAAGGGTTTTGCACCCCAAAGGCCCAAAAAAAGCCCGGTTAAATTATTTAAAACCCTTTCCCAAAAAACCCCCAAAAAAAAATTCCCCTTTTTAAATGTCTATTTCAAAAAAAAAACCCCCATTTTTTTTCCCCCCAGAAACTAAGCCCGGTTCCCCCCCCCGGGGGGAAAAAAATTCCTCAAAATTTTTAAAAATTTTAAAAATTTTTCTTTTTTTTCGGAAAAAAACCAAAATTTTTCTACCAAATTAAATTTAAAGGAAAAAAAAAAAAATTTTTAAAAAAAAAAATTTTTGGGAAAAAAAAAAAAGCCCAAACCATGGGGGGGGAAAAACAATAAAAAA
>NW_023663885.1:0-14432 GCF_015228065.2 Penaeus monodon | reverse complement strand
AAATTAATAATTAATAAAAATAAATAATAATTAAAAAATTTAAAAAATAATTAATAATAATAAAATAATTTAAAAATTTTTTTAAAAATGTTATCAAAATTCTCTTTATTCTCACTTCTTCATCATTTTTGTTTATTAATACAATTCTGGTAATTATTATCATTATTACCCTAATAATTGCCGAAATCACCAAAGAAATCGAAAAAACGTCATTTTAGAGTATACTCTCAAAAGGCTATATTTCGGTAGATTTTGCCGCTTTTTCGACTTTTGGGAATGTTTTCTTATACCTTTTTTATATTATATATGGACAAAATTCCTGTTATTATCATCATCATTATCATGATTATCATCATCATTATCGTTATCATCATCATTATCATCATTATCATCATTATCATCATCATTATCATCATTATTGCAATCATTATCATCATTATTGCAATTGTTATCATTATTATTGCAATTATTGGAGTTATAGTATATATTTTTTGCAATAATACTAATAACCACAACAATAATAATAGTAATAACAATATTAATAACAATAATAACGATTTTATAATAATTATTTATATCATTATCTTAATTAGTATCGTTATTACTGTAATTATTACTGTTATAATAATTATTTTTGCAATTATACTACCAGATAACGACCTTCCGAGTCGGAGAGCTTTCTACTCGCGTAAGCGATTGGCATGAGGAAACCGTCCACCTTTTGCAACAAAACCGCCCCAAGACCCGTGTCGCTGGCGTCGGTTTCTGAGATAAAAGATCTTCTCGTAGTCAGGCAGAGTTAAGATTGGAGCATTTATTAATAAGTATTTTAACTCGTCGATTCTTTTAACAAGATCAGGGGTTAAATTTAGCTTATTAGGAGAAAATTTCTTCAGAAGAGAGTTCAAAGGATGCACGAGGTCAGCCAAGTTCGGGATAAACTTACGAAAAAAACGAAAGAGTACCAAGGAAACTACGTAGTTTGTTTCTTAGTTTCCGGTATAGGCATATTCTTAATTGCGTTTTACCTATCTGGAAGGGTACTCAAGCCCTTTTCACCAAGATTAAATCCAAGATATTTGATATTGGGAAAAGCTATAAAACACTTTGCTAGGCCCAGCAGTTAACCCATGCTCACGCAATCTTTCCAGAGATTCCTTATATGAATCAAGTGATTACCAAAGGACGAGCTGTGCACCACTAAATTATCGAAGTAGCACTCTACATTCGTCAATCCTGCAGTAACTTTACGCATTAGTCTAATAAAACTAGCACACGCCGTGCGTAAACCGAACGGAAGTTTCGTAACTGCACAAGTCCATATTTGGGAGTAGCAAAAGCCGTGCATGGTTTTGCCTTTTCCGATAACGGAATTTGCCACTAACCTTTACAAGATCTAATTCCTAAAGTAAACGTCTCCCACAAAATTACCTAGCGCTTCATCCATCGTTGGCAATCGGTTCTGCGTCGAAAACGCTCACATCATTCAGAGCCCTAAAATCTACGCAAAAGCGCCATGAATGATCGGCCTTTTTAACTAGCACAACGGGTGAGCAATAAGGAGATGCTGAAGGTTCGATAATGCCTAAAGATAGCATTCTATCCACTTCCTCATCGAAAGCTTTTCGGAGATGATGGGGAATAGGGTATGGCTTAGTATGGACCGGGACAACGGTTGTCAAATCAATGTCATGTATGACTATGCTGGTTACACCGGGTTTGTCTGAAAAGACGTCAGAGAATTCAGCTATTAGCTGTTTTAACTCTGCTGTCTGCTCACATCGACAGTTCAGGATTAAGATTTACTTTGTATTCACTAGCCTCGTACAACTCCGGATATCGCAAGCAAAATTCTCGTCATCCTGGATGATGGAAGATCATCCACGACGCACATCTGACATACTTGCGAAGAAGAAACCTCATCACGCCTCACATATTTCTTTAGCATGTTTATGTGATACAATCTCTTCTTCGAATTAACCTTTACCTCGTAATCTACGCCGTTATCGTGTTTCTTCACTACCGAATAAGGTCCCTTCCACTGCATAGTTACTTGTGAGATGTTGGTAACAAGACAAGTGCTTCGTCGCCTTCGTTTAGTTTGCGTACTTTAGCAGTTCTGTCAAAATAGGCTTTATACATCTTGCCAGAAACGTCAGCATGGGAGGAGGCCATTTGGGCTGATTCCTCTAAGCGGGATCGTAGGTCAAGCACGTACTGATAAGTGCTCTTAGTCTCCTCATTAATGTCATCTCTGGTCCATAGATCATGAAGAATAGACAGTGGACCACGCACTTTGCGACCGTATAACAACTCAAATGGGCTGAATTTCAGAGTATCGTTAGGAACCTCGCGGTACGCGAACAGGACAGACGGAATGTAGCGATCCCAATCTTGGGTCGTTCTCCGCAGAGTTTCTTAAGCATGGACTTTAACACTGCGTGAAATCGCTCTACAGTGCCGTTGCAGCAGGCATGGTATGGCTCGTAAATAATGCTTTTATCGAGAGCAACCTGTTTATCTCCGCCATTAAATCGGATTTGAACTGAGTTCCGCGATCTGAGAGCATTTCTTTCGGTATTCCAACACGCGAAAAAATACTTAGCAAAGCCTCTGCTACAGTGACTGTATCTATATTCCGTAAGGGAACTGCTTCAGGGAATCTAGTGGCCATGTCAATGAGCGTCAGTATGTACTTGTGGCCTCTGCTAGAACGCAGGTGTTATCGGCCCCACAAGATCGATTGCTACCCTGGCAAAGGGCTCGCTTATAATCGGCATCTGAACCATGGGAGCCTTGCCTATTTTACCTTTAGGACTCGTCTTCTGACACACGTGACATGAACGGCAGTAGCGTTTTATCTCCGCTCCCGCGCCTGGCCAAAAAAAATTATGAAAAATCTTATCCGCTGTTTTCCTGTGGGAAAAATGACCTGCAACAGGAGAATCATGAGCGGTTTGAAAGAATCACATTTACAATTTCCGAGGTACTACCAACTGTTTAACACCAACTTCATAGGCATGCTTGCTATTAACGCACACTCGGTGAATTAAGCCTTTCACTATTTCGTATTTTACTGAACGATTCTTTACATTTACTATAGATTTATTGTTGACTTTAGCTCTTATATTTTCGAGAGAAGAACATTTATTCTGAGCATTCATAAAATCATCTTTGGAAATCTTATCAATCTGAAAATCAGAAACTGTCAGTTCTGCTGGTTCGGGCGTCTTCCTTTACTTTAGCGGATCTCGTGGCAACTGCATTAACAACATCTGTGCGGTTAGACGAGTTTACCGATATATTACGTTTTAGGGTTATTCACGGATGGTACTTTGACACCTGGCACCATACCCCGAGAACATCGGTGAACTTAATAGGAGCAGCACAACGTTGAACCACCCACTCAAAAATTCGCTCTTTATAAGACAGCGCACAGTTGGAAAAGTTCGGCCCACTCCGAGGTAGTCGTACAGAGTGACCATTTTCCCTCGCCTCGCCGTGGCGGGGATCAGCGATTCTTTAACGATGATGGACGAACAGCCAGAATCAAAGAGCACATGCACGGGTTTATTATACAACATTCCCTCACACGTGATACTGTTGTTCGGAGAGAGGTCAGAGTCGAACACAAAGTTGACCCTCTGAGAGGACTTGCTTTTACCGGGCATTAAGTCGGGGTAAGAAGGACGTATGTGACCTGGCTTGGAACAGTGGTGACTCACGACCTTATCCCTAACGCCAGTTTTAGTTCCGTGTATCCGGATCTTCCTTGATGGGCATCTTACGGGTTTTGAAAGACTTGTGTGCACTACGAAATCTGTCGGCTGCTTGCGCCATGTCAAGAGTAGTTCCAAAGACTCGTTCCTTAAGAAAAACGCGAAGTTCAAAGGACAATTGTTTAACATCTGGTCGCGAATCAAGAAGTCAAACAGCTCCTCGTAGTTCTTTGTGACATCACTCATTGTTAGCCAGTTATCCAAATATCTAATCAGTCGAGACATTAATTGCACGTACGTCTCGTTTTCACCAACCTTACTCTCCTTAAACTTCTTACGGTAGGAATCAACATCAACATCACATTATACCCTTTCAGTAACGCGTCTTTTAACAGTTCGTAATTTACTAGAACGTCATCCGGCAGACTTACGTATATCTTTAAGGCTTTGCCCCCCAACAGAGAACCTAAATAGACATAAAAATTATGCGAATCCCATCCCTGTAAACAGGCTAGTTTCTCGAATCTGCGTAAGTAATCGTCTATGTCATCCTTACCGTCATCAAACTTAGGCATTTTCAATCCCGGATATGACCCTTCGACAGCGCTTTCATTGCGAATGCTCGTCTCTCCGATTGCAACTGAGCAAGAGCTAACTCGTGGGCTCGTTGTTTGTCTGCCTCGCGCGACTCGTGCGCTCGCTGTTTCTCCCTCTCCTGGGCCTCTAACTCTTCCCTTTTAAATCTCTCTCCTTTTGCCTTTCATCTCTTTCTCTTTGTTTTATCTTCTCTTTCTCTTTGTATCTCTTCTCTTTCTATCCTTTGCTTATATCTATCCCTCCTCTTTCGCGACTAAAGTATTAATATCTGCGGCGGATAGACCCGCATCTTTAGCGCATTTAACAAGTTTCAATTAGATCGACTGACATGATTGCGAATCTAAGTTTTTCTTTTTTTTTTCAATAAGCTAATTCTAAAACTTGATAGAAACTCTTACACTGCAAGATAATTAATGTAAAAGCTTAGCACAACCGTTTACAAAAAAAATCATCGCTTTACGTAATTACCGATTATACCTGCCGACTTAACGCGAGCAGTATAGTTTAAATGAACAAGCACAGTTCACAAGCAATTACGAATAATCTGCGACAAAACATCGTTAACAGCAATGGCAGAATTATACAAAGGTTTACAATCCATCGCAGTTAAGATATAGCGAACGGAGTTACTGTATTTCACAACGCCCGCGGGCACACCACAGTCTTCAACATTTACCAAGACTGTTCTCCCGAACGTATAACCAATAAGCATTACAATACTTATCACTGAATACGCAACACGTGGTGATATACACCACAACAACGGTGAAAAGGAGGTACGATTGAATTAAAATTTACTCTTAATCCGCACGCGTATGACGCAATGTTACGTATATCAAATATCAACTTACTAAGCAAGTCTTCACACTCCTTCACCACAACTTGGACCATTCACACCACATCATTCCTCCATTTTGGTTTACCGACTCACCTTTATATGGCCAGCCACCTGCCCGGACACCACATTACAATCTGAGATGATACAAAAGTAAAGCATGAATAAAAAAAAATATAATTAGCCCTTGTGCAATCTCTCAGAGGATCCTACTCACTGCGCCACTTGTCCAAGGTTTCCCCTTCTTTATATAAATCATTAATTTCACTTAATCAAGGTTTCTTAATTATTTTATTTATAATTTTCAGATATCATAAGCAAACCTTTGTCCTTTTATATATCCTCTGGGGAATAGATTGCTTCAGGGAGATAGAAAACTCATTGTCTATTTTCAATATATATTTTCCATCTATATATGTATTCAAATTCAATCAATCAAAAATAAAACTTTGCACATATGTATATCAGAAGCTCGATGTAGTGCAGGCCTTAGTCCAGTCAGGGTCAAGCGGTCCGATGTCATACAGCAGAGGTCATGCAGCGCGAAGAAGTACGGATCGGGATAATTAGGACCGAGACGACACAGCCCAGGGTAGAATAGCCCAGGGTAAATGTCCTAGGGTGGATAGCCACAACAATGCTGACAGGTTTCTTCCACTCATAAAATATGAAGCTGCAATAAGAACCAGTGGAATAATGCACTAAATCACTCACTTCATAACATCAAGTTACTTTACTTGCTATCACTTATGTAATTAAGTTTTACACAATTTCAAAAGTAGTAAAATAAATATATATAATTACTTACAATGTGTATCAGTGTGGAGTTCGGAGCCAAGTGGCTGACCATATAACGGTGACCACCGACCATGGCTTCCTTCCAGGTTCGAAGCAGGAGAAATGGGTCGTCTGGGTAAACCAAATGGTTCGCTAACGCTCACAAGCACGCACGCACTCACATTTCGCACACAAGACAGCAAATACAAATATTTATAAGGGAAACCATCACCAAACCCTGTACAATATATATTAATATATATATATATATATATATATATATATATAATATTATATATATATATATATATGTGTGTGTGTGTGTGTGTGTGTGTGTGTGTGTATGTGTGTGTGGGTTCGGGCGTATACGTGTGCTAACTCTAAGCTTCAAAACTAGATTGTCACCTTGTGAGAAGACAATGAAGTACTGGGACACCTTGGAATGGCTTTGTGTAACAACTTCTGGGAGGACTATTAATTTCTCTTCTCAACTGCTGTTTTGTCGTCAGGAGATTGCAGGACAATAGTTTTTTTCATTGCTGTTCAGCTGTTTAAAAAACGAACTTTTTCAAAGCGTGGAAGAAACAATGATTTCACCCGAAAGTGTCAGATATATGATTGTTTTCAGGCCCCGTAAGGCAGTAGCATGATCATGTACACTGATGAAAGCATTATTTCCTGATATATATAAGCAATAATAAGAAACAATAATACCAGTAATTATAATGTTAACAATAATTACAAAACTATATTTACCTTTAGCAACAACGATGATAATACTATTATTATTCCCAACAGTGCAACTAATTATAATTATGCATCACTAATATTAACAATAATATTAACAATAACGATGCTAATAATAATAGTATTAGATATGAAACGAGAAACCTGCAAGAACACTGCATAACTAAACAAGTGCAGATCTCCGCAAGTCTTCAGAAAATCTAATTTCACAATATGTCACATTTGTAAGGAAATAAAATTATATATTGTAACCCTACAACCCCGAGTACCCAGTGGAAGGGCTTTCCCCTGGGATACAGTCCAGTTGACAGACTGCCAGTCGGATGTCCGTGAGCCGCAATTGCATATATTATCCGAAAATATCTTTACACCCGTGATTTTTCCTACAAGGCCATGTGGCCAACATCTTGCACAGTGTTGCGGAAATAATAATTTTTCTGCATTCGAGGTGTTGCCATCTGCTGAGAATAGTCGGTAGTTTTTGCAAAATCATCTTGACAATCCAAGACACTAATTAACAAAAACCAGCAAAGAAATAGAAACCACAGACTTCTCTTATGAGGTAATATGCATGTACATACATGTTTATAATATGTGCGTGTGGGCATATCTATACACATACACACACACAATATATATATATATATATATATATATATATATATATATATATATATATATATATATATATATATATATATATATATATATTGTGTGTGTGTATGTGTATAGATATGCCCACACGCACATATATATAAACATGTATGTACATGCATATTACCTCATAAGAGAAGTCTGTGGTTTCTATTTCTTTGCTGGTTTATTTGTTAATTAGTGTCTTGGATTGTCAAGATGATTTTGCAAAAACTACCGACTATTCTCAGCAGATGGCAACACCTCGAATGCAGAAAAATTATTATTTCCGCAACACTGTGCAAGATGTTGGCCACATGGCCTTGTAGGAAAAATCACGGGTGTAAAGATATTTTCGGATAATATATGCAATTGCGGCTCACGGACATCCGACTGGCAGTCTGTCAACTGGACTGTATCCCAGGGGAAAGCCCTTCCACTGGGTACTCGGGGTTGTAGGGTTACAATATATAATTTTATTTCCTTACAAATGTGACATATTGTGAAATTAGATTTTCTGAAGACTTGCGGAGATCTGCACTTGTTTTAGTTATGCAGTGTTCTTGCAGGTTTCTCGTTTTCATATCTAATACTATTATTATTAGCATCGTTATTGTTAATATTATTGTTAATATTAGTGATGCATAATTATAATTAGTTGCACTGTTGGGAATAATAATAGTATTATCATCGTTGTTGCTAAAGGTAAATATAGTTTTGTAATTATTGTTAACATTATAATTACTGGTATTATTATTTCTTATTATTGCTTATATATATCAGGAAATAATGCTTTCATCAGTGTACATGATCATGCTACTGCCTTACGGGGCCTGAAAACAATCATATATCTTGACACTTTCGGGTGAAATCATTGTTTCTTCCACGCTTTTTGAAAAAGTTCGTTTTTTAAACAGCTGAAACAGCAATGAAAAAAACTATTGTCCTGCAATCTCCTGACGACAAAACAGCAGTTGAGAGAGAAATTAAATAGTCCTCCCAGAAGTTGTTACACAAAGCCATTCCAAGGTGTCCCAGTACTTCATTGTCTTCTCACAAGGTGACAATCTATTTTGAAGCTTAGAGTTAGCACACGTATACGCCCGAACCCACACACACATACACACACACACACACACACACAACACACAATATATATATATATAATATATATATAATATATATATATATATATATATATATAATATATATTGTACAGGGTTTTGGTGATGGTTTCCCTTATAAATATTTGTATTTGCTGTCTTGTGTGCGAAATGTGAGTGCGTGCGTGCTTGTGAGCGTTAGCGAACCATTTGGTTTACCCAGACGACCCATTTCTCCTGCTTCGAACCTGGAAGGAAGCCATGGTCGGTGGTCACCGTTATATGGTCAGCCACTTGGCTCCGAACTCCACACTGATACACATTGTAAGTAATTATATATATTTATTTACTACTTTTGAAATTGTGTAAACTTAATTACATAAGTGATAGCAAGTAAAGTAACTTGATGTTATGAAGTGAGTGATTTAGTGCATTATTCCACTGGTTCTTATTGCAGCTTCCATATTTTATGAGTGGAAGAAACCTGTCAGCATTGTTGTGGCTATCCACCCTAGGACATTTACCCTGGGCTATTCTACCCTGGGCTGTGTCGTCTCGGTCCTAATTATCCCGATCCGTACTTCTTCGCGCTGCATGACCTCTGCTGTATGACATCGGACCGCTTGACCCTGACTGGACTAAGGCCTGCACTACATCGAGCTTCTGATATACATATGTGCAAAGTTTTATTTTTGATTGATTGAATTTGAATACATATATAGATGGAAAATATATATTGAAAATAGACAATGAGTTTTCTATCTCCCTGAAGCAATCTATTCCCCAGAGGATATATAAAAGGACAAAAGGTTTGCTCATGATATCTGAAAATTATAAATAAAATAATTAAGAAACCTTGATTAAGTGAAATTAATGATTTATATAAAGAGGGGAAACCTTGGACAAGTGGCGCAGTGAGTAGGATCCTCTGAGAGATTGCACAAGGGCTAATTATATTTTTTTTTTATTTCATGCTTTACTTTTGTATCATCTCAGATTGTAATGTGGTGTCCGGGCAGGTGGCTGGCCATATAAAGGTGAGTCGGGTAAACCAAATGGAGGAATGATGTGGTGTGAATGGTCCAAGTTGTGGTGAAGGAGTGTGACGACTTGCTTAGTAAGTTGTATATTTGATATACGTAACATTGCGTCATACGCGTGCGGATTAAGAGTAAATTTTAATTCAATCGTACCTCCTTTTCACCGTTGTTGTGGTGTATATCACCACGTGTTGCGTATTCAGTGATAAGTATTGTAATGCTTATTGGTTATACGTTCGGGAGAACAGTCTTGGTAAATGTTGAAGACTGTGGTGTGCCCGCGGGCGTTGTGAAATACAGTAACTCCGTTCGCTATATCTTAACTGCGATGGATTGTAAACCTTTGTATAATTCTGCCATTGCTGTTAACGATGTTTTGTCGCAGATTATTCGTAATTGCTTGTGAACTGTGCTTGTTCATTTAAACTATACTGCTCGCGTTAAGTCGGCAGGTATAATCGTAATTACGTAAAGCGATGATTTTTTTTGTAACGGTTGTGCTAAGCTTTTACATTAATTATCTTGCAGTGTAAGAGTTTCTATCAAGTTTTAGAATAGCTTATTGAAAAAAGAAGAAAAACTTAGATTCGCAATCATGTCAGTCGATCTAATTGAACTTGTTAAATGCGCTAAAGATGCGGGTCTATCCGCCGCAGATATTAATACTTTAGTCGCGAAAGAGGAGGATAGATATAAGCAAAGGATAGAAAGAGAGAGATACAAAGAGAAAGAGAAGATAAACAAAGAGAAAGAGATGAAAGGCAAAAGGAGAGAGATTTAAAAAGGGAAGAGTTAGAGGCCCAGGAGAGGGAGAAACAGCGAGCGCACGAGTCGCGCGAGGCAGACAACAACGAGCCCACGAGTTAGCTCTTGCTCAGTTGCAATCGGAGACGAGCATTCGCAATGAAAGCGCTGTCGAAGGGTCATATCCGGGATTGAAAATGCCTAAGTTTGATGACGGTAAGGATGACATAGACGATTACTTACGCAGATTCGAGAAACTAGCCTGTTTACAGGGATGGGATTCGCATAATTTTTATGTCTATTTAGGTTCTCTGTTGGGGGGCAAAGCCTTAAAGATATACGTAAGTCTGCCGGATGACGTTCTAGTAAATTACGAACTGTTAAAAGACGCGTTACTGAAAGGGTATAATGTTGATGTTGATGTTGATTCCTACCGTAAGAAGTTTAAGGAGAGTAAGGTTGGTGAAAACGAGACGTACGTGCAATTAATGTCTCGACTGATTAGATATTTGGATAACTGGCTAACAATGAGTGATGTCACAAAGAACTACGAGGAGCTGTTTGACTTCTTGATTCGCGACCAGATGTTAAACAATTGTCCTTTTGAACTTCGCGTTTTTCTTAAGGAACGAGTCTTTGGAACTACTCTTGACATGGCGCAAGCAGCCGACAGATTTCGTAGTGCACACAAGTCTTTCAAAACCCGTAAGATGCCCATCAAGGAAGATCCGGATACACGGAACTAAAACTGGCGTTAGGGATAAGGTCGTGAGTCACCACTGTTCCAAGCCAGGTCACATACGTCCTTCTTACCCCGACTTAATGCCCGGTAAAAGCAAGTCCTCTCAGAGGGTCAACTTTGTGTTCGACTCTGACCTCTCTCCGAACAACAGTATCACGTGTGAGGGAATGTTGTAATAAACCCGTGCATGTGCTCTTTGATTCTGGCTGTTCGTCCATCATCGTTAAAGAATCGCTGATCCCCGCCACGGCGAGGCGAGGGAAAATGGTCACTCTGTACGACTACCTCGGAGTGGGCCGAACTTTTCCAACTGTGCGCTGTCTTATAAAGAGCGAATTTTTGAGTGGGTGGTTCAACGTTGTTGCTGCTCCTATTAAGTTCACCGATGTTCTCGTGGGTATGGTGCCAGGTGTCAAAGTACCATCCGTGAATAACCCTAAACGTAATATATCGGTAAACTCGTCTAACCGCACAGATGTTGTTAATGCAGTTGCCACGAGATCCGCTAAAGTAAAGGAAGACGCCGAACCAGCAGAACTGACAGTTTCTGATTTTCAGATTGATAAGATTTCCAAAGATGATTTTATGAATGCTCAGAATAAATGTTCTTCTCTCGAAAATATAAGAGCTAAAGTCAACAATAAATCTATAGTAAATGTAAAGAATCGTTCAGTAAAATACGAAATAGTGAAAGGCTTAATTCACCGAGTGTGCGTTAATAGCAAGCATGCCTATGAAGTTGGTGTTAAACAGTTGGTAGTACCTCGGAAATTTGTAAATGTGATTCTTTCAACCGCTCATGATTCTCCTGTTGCAGGTCATTTTTCCCACAGGAAAACAGCGGATAAGATTTTTCATAATTTTTTTTGGCCAGGCGCGGGAGCGGAGATAAAACGCTACTGCCGTTCATGTCACGTGTGTCAGAAGACGAGTCCTAAAGGTAAAATAGGCAAGGCTCCCATGGTTCAGATGCCGATTATAAGCGAGCCCTTTGCCAGGGTAGCAATCGATCTTGTGGGGCCGATAACACCTGCGTCTAGCAGAGGCCACAAGTACATACTGACGCTCATTGACATGGCCACTAGATTCCCTGAAGCAGTTCCCTTACGGAATATAGATACAGTCACTGTAAGCAGAGGCTTTGCTAAGTATTTTTTCGCGTGTTGGAATACCGAAAGAAATGCTCTCAGATCGCGGAACTCAGTTCAAATCCGATTTAATGGCGGAGATAAACAGGTTGCTCTCGATAAAAGCATTATTTACGAGCCCATACCATGCCTGCTGCAACGGCACTGTAGAGCGATTTCACGCAGTGTTAAAGTCCATGCTTAAGAAACTCTGCGGAGAACGACCCCAAGATTGGGATCGCTACATTCCGTCTGTCCTGTTCGCGTACCGCGAGGTTCCTAACGATACTCTGAAATTCAGCCCATTTGAGTTGTTATACGGTCGCAAAGTGCGTGGTCCACTGTCTATTCTTCATGATCTATGGACCAGAGATGACATTAATGAGGAGACTAAGAGCACTTATCAGTACGTGCTTGACCTACGATCCCGCTTAGAGGAATCAGCCCAAATGGCCTCCTCCCATGCTGACGTTTCTGGCAAGATGTATAAAGCCTATTTTGACAGAACTGCTAAAGTACGCAAACTAAACGAAGGCGACGAAGCACTTGTCTTGTTACCAACATCTCACAAGTTAACTATGCAGTGGAAGGGACCTTATTCGGTAGTGAAGAAACACGATAACGGCGTAGATTACGAGGTAAAGGTTAATTCGAAGAAGAGATTGTATCACATAAACATGCTAAAGAAATATGTGAGGCGTGATGAGGTTTCTTCTTCGCAAGTATGTCAGATGTGCGTCGTGGATGATCTTCCATCATCCCAGGATGACGAGAATTTTGCTTGCGATATCCCGGAGTTGTACGAGGCTAGTGAATACAAAGTAAATCTTAATCCTGAACTGTCGAGTGAGCAGACAGCAGAGTTAAACAGCTAATAGCTGAATTCTCTGACGTCTTTTCAGACAAACCCGTGTAACCAGCATAGTCATACATGACATTGATTTGACAACCGTTGTCCCGGTCCATACTAAGCCATACCCTATTCCCCATCATCTCCGAAAAGCTTTCGATGAGGAAGTGGATAGAATGCTATCTTTAGGCATATCGAACCTTCAGCATCTCCTTATTGCTCACCCGTTGTGCTAGTTAAAAAGGCCGATCATTCATGGCGCTTTTGCGTAGATTTTAGGGCTCTGAATGATGTGAGCGTTTTCGACGCAGAAAAACCCATGCAACGATGGATGAAGCGCTAGGTAATTTTGTGGGAGACGTTTACTTTACGGAATTAGATCTTTGTAAAGGTTATTGGCAAATTCCGTTATCGGAAAAGGCAAAACCATGCACGGCTTTGCTACTCCCAAATATGGACTTGTGCAGTTTACGAAACTTCCGTTCGGTTACGCACGGCGTGTGCTAGTTTTATTAGACTAATGCGTAAAGTTACTGCAGGATTGACGAATGTAGAGTGCTACTTCGATAATTTAGTGGTGCACAGCTCGTCCTTTGGTAATCACTTGATTCATATAAGGAATCTTCTGGAAAGATTGCGTGAGCATGGGTTAACTGCTGGGCCTAGCAAGTGTTTATAGCTTTTCCCAATATCAAATATCTTGGATTTAATCTTGGTGAAAAGGAGCTTGAGGACCTTCCAGATAGGTAAACGCAATTAAGAATTGCCTAACGGAAAACTAAGAAACAATACGTAGTTCCTTGGTACTCTTCGTTTTTTCGTAAGTTTATCCCGAACTGGTGACGCGTGCATCCTTTGAACTCTCTTCTGAAGAAATTTCTCCTATAAGCTAAATTTAACCCCTGATCTTGTTAAAAGAATCGACGAGGTTAAAATACTTATAATAATGCTCCATCTTAACTCTGCCTGACTAGAGAAGTCTTTTATTCAGAAACCGACGCCAGCGACACGGGTCTTGGGGCGGTTTGTTGCAAAGGTGGACGGTTCTTCATGCCAATCGCTTACGCGAGTAGAAAGCTCTCCGACTCGGAGGTCGTTATCTGGGTAGTATAATTGGCAAAAATAATTACTTATAACAGTAATAATACAGTAATAACGATACTATTAAGATAATGATATAAATAATTATTATAAAATCGTTAATTGTGTAAATTTTTATTAACACAATTGGGGTTTTAGTATATATTGCAAAATTATACTTACTGAATAATTGCAATAATAATGATAAACAAATTGATAAGATGATAATGATTAATAATATATAATCGATTATGTTTTAATGATATAATGTGATAATATGCAAATTTAACATAATGAATATATGATCATGCAAATGATGAATGCATAATGAATGATGGTAATGTGATAATGATGATAAAGATGAGATAAAAGATAATGATATGATAACATGTAATGATGATGATAATAAAACCAAAAAAATTTTGTTCCCAAAAAAAA
>NW_023663884.1:0-14434 GCF_015228065.2 Penaeus monodon | reverse complement strand
AAAAATGGGAAAAAAGGGGGGGTGAGGACACCAAATGTCACCCGACTGCGGGGGCCCCCCATGGGGTTTTCCCTGTGATAAAAGGATGCGAGTCGGGGGAGAGGGTGAATTCCCTTGTCATCAACAATAGTAAAAAAGAAAAAACCGCTAAAAGCAGGGCAAGGCAAATGATCTCGTAAACAGAGGAGTTTTGCAATCTTTACTTTTAATAGAGGGGAAATAATAGCAAAGGGGTTTCGCGGCGCGATTGAGGCCAGGAGACCAGGGTGGCTCCATGTCACTTTGAGATTCTGTTTGCTTTTGTTTACTCCTTGGTTTTAAATGGGTGATCGTGGGCCCAAAACACACACACAACAACCCCAAAACACACACACACACACATTGTTTGCTTGCTTGCTTGTTTGAGTTTTGGAATTTCTGGCTTCGCCCGGGCCTTCATTTATGGCCGGCCCTGGTCAGTTTTTTTATGGTGTCTCATTTTTTGGTCGACAGGGTGCTTACCGTGGGGGGTGGGATTGCAGCGGGTGCCCCGTAGCCGGGTGTAAGCATCTGCATAATCTTTTTACCAGCACGAGGCTGTGTTCTGGGGGTTTGCTTAGGAATTGCGTGTGACGCAATTCCCCAAATAGTGTATCAGGTGGCTTCGGCTCGCCGCAATGCTGCAACCTCTTTTCACTTTCTAGGGTTTGTATAATCGCCAGCACAATGGTAACCAGGCGCATTCGTGCAGAATGACTTCGGTACCTCTGTTGTTTATTTAGAGGGGCCCAGGGTTCATAGCCGGGGGCTTTGAGACCAGCTGGCGGGGGGGAAGCTCGTTTCCTTTGTGAAGCTGCAGGGGGAAAGAGTTGGCGCCCCCGTACACTTCCCCCAAAGAAAAATTGGGCTCGAGATTATAGGGTTTTGGGGGGCAAACCCGGCCGTTTTCGGTAATCTGTCAGAAAGTCATGCCTCTGATCCTATAGGGCGGGGAAACCCGTTTATGATAATTTTTCTCCCCTGAGAAGACCTTTTGGGGCTATTGTGCGGATGGTTGCAGGGGGTAGATGTTGTCAGTGGGTGAGGCTGCTGAGCAGTCGACGGCCCCTTTTGGAGTCTGTGGTATGCCACTGTCCTTCATCACGGACGCGTGTCCAGGCCCCCCATGAAGCAACTCCTCTCCCTTTTAGCGAGGAGGGTTTGCTGTTCCCCTCAGGAATTGGGCATCCTTGCGCAAAGCCGGCGCCTGCAGTGTGGGCAAGGGACGCCCGATCTGTCGTGTAAATGTTCGGCTCCCCGGAGGGGTGAGGTGCAATCCCTCGCTCTGGGAAATATTCACTCTTTTGCTTCCAGTTTCTGCCGAGAACTCTATCGGGGTTTGTGCCACGGCGGAGTTTCGAAAAAGTCGGGTGTGGGGAGTCCATGCCCTTGGCAGTAGCGGTTCTTTGAGCGGTGGGATTAGCACCCGGGGCTGGTGAGACAGCCAGGGTTGTTTGCAAACAGTCTTTATCTTTTTCTGGGTCTGACTATTTGTGCTTAGGTTGTTTTTCCTGGGAGCCGGGATGACTTTGATAAAAATTTGTCTCCCGTTAGATCAATTGTGGGGCCCAAGGGGGAGAAGGTTGTTCCACTAGGGGGTTTGAGGACCTTCCCCCACCGGGGCCCCCAGAATGACCCGGTGGCTTGGTTTTGTACTGTCCCAATCGGCTTTATATTTTCTTTTGATGCCAATAGAGCGAGGGGGGCTAGTCTACAAGGGGCCTGACAGCAGTACGTAGAATGATCTTTACTCTGTGTCGGGCCCCCCTATGCGTTTCTATCATTGTCTCATGAAGAAAGCTTGCCTTTGTTCGGTAAGCAGGACGGGACCCCGGGCGGAAGGAGAGTGCCCGGTCTACCCTTTACCCCAAGGTACAGGTATTCCTAAACCCACTCCAAGTCCATTACCTGGTTTTCAGATTTGTCCTTTGAACTCTCGTCTCAGACCAGGCTTTGGTTTTGGCTGCAGAGATCTTTGTCCTGCCCTGAAAACACTCCTCGGATACCAAGCCCAGACAACGCGGGGCTTTTTTTGGGCAGTGTGCTCCATGGAGATGAAGCAAGACGTCTGCATAGGAGTGATTTCCCCCCCACTGGGAGGTTTATTTTGGGATACAGGACTTTAGTGTTTAAAAAGGGGGACTGAGAACCCCCCCCCCTGTGGATTCCATTTCTAGTGGCATGTGCTGATAGGTGCCCCTTGGGAAATTTTGACTTGGCGTTCTATTCGAAAAGTAGTCACGTACCAACCCAAGAGCTTACCTCTGATCCTTTTTGGACAGGCTCTCTAAATGGCAAGAACTTTCCCAATTTCGAAACCCTTTCCCCAGGTAAAGGGAATAGCCACAATGCGCCCGGTTTATTGGCTAAAGAGCGGGCTATGCTGTGCGCGTGCCACCCCCGGGTGAACCCGTGGAGGTGTTCGTGTGGGGCTCCCTTTTTCCATTGGAGCCGGTTCAGTACCATCCTCCGGCAGTTTTGGCAGACACTAGGAGAAAGAGGGGCGGATTTCCCCCGGCCCTTTTGGTTTGGGGAGGGGAACTATGGTCCCTCTTCCAGCTCTGGGGTAGATGGAATTTTCCAGGACTTGTTGTGAGTTGCGGGAAATTTTGCAAGCTCACCACCAGCCCCAGGGGGAATGGGGGACGAGATCCCGTCACGCCCGGGGCTGATTTGCAACTGGCTTTGTGGCATCTTTAGTTCCCTCAAAAAAGATAACGTCTGAGTTATGGGGTTCGGCTGCCCTTTCTTGATGTGAGCAAGTCTGTCGGTTGTAGGCATTCTTGTCTTGCCCTCGGGGTTCGGCGGCAGACTGTCCTGCTCGTTCTGAGAGAACTCTTGCGCCAGTCTGTTGGCCTCGCCGGGGGGTCGTGGTGCGGCATCTCGGGGCTGAGCAGCGGTGGCTCGCTTGCCCCGTTCCCATAGCTCTAGAGGGTGGTACGGTGATAAAAGACTAAACCATTCCAGCCATTTTTCCTGCCCATTGCTGGCAGTTTTTTTGGCACCCGACAGCCCCCTTTTAGGAGGGCTAGGTTGTCGGGGGATTTTTGCTCGGAAATGTTTTCGGACATGTTTACCCTGTGGTTTGACCTCCCTAATCTGTCATTGAATACAGGCGTCCTTGGACTCCGGGGGCCCCCCCAGGCCCGATTTTTGGGTATGGTAGTGAGGCTCCCTCATCAAGGCATTACAAGTCTGGTTGAGCATTCCACATTTTCGCCTGTGGGGGTTTCTTTGCTTCTCAGACAGGGGCCCAAGGGCGTCGGAACGCCCTCCCAAGTTGGCCTTGTCGTTTTCCATTTTGGATTCGGTCGTGGTTTTTGGCGGGCCAATCATGAGGGGTTGTTATAGTGCCATAATGGTCACTAGTGACGGCTCATCGAACGCCAGCCAACCCTCTCCCCCAGAGTCGCAGGGCCGGGGTGAGGTCTAGGACCCCTCCTCTCACATGCTTGGTCCGGGCTTTTGAGGAGAGCGATCTCGGGGAATGTCTCGACACTTTGGCAGTGACGGCACCCAAACCCGGGTTTGCCCTGCGGGCCAGGATGGGGGGGTGTGTTTGAATCTCCCCCTATGATCACTCGGTGTGTGCTGGGGAACACAACCGGTGATGTCAAGCTACTACAGTGGGCCTGCGTTACACGTTGTAAAATTTTCGGGGCCCCCCGGCCATTTTGAATCTCAGGGCAAGAGATTCAACATTTCTCCACAGTGCGGTGATCGGCTTTGGAGCGGGGAATTTGTTTTTTCACCAGGGTCATCAGGCCTTTTTTCCCATCGGAACGTGGGCAGCGTGTAGACGTGATACCCTGAGAAGCGAACAGTTTCCCCCGATAATGCTTGGAGCATGCGTGTAAAGCCCTTGATGCATATTGCGTGGAGGATGGCACCCCTTGGGAGAAGCCACAGAGTTCCACTGAGAATATTTAGTTTGGGTTCATGAGTTACTAAATTGATAGTTACATCAGAAAAATCGTACATTGGGTGAGGGTCGGAGTCTGACAATCCATTGTGAGTTTCCCACTGCTTGGGGGCTCTTTTCGGCTGTCAGGTACCCCTGGATCCCTGGGGGTGGAGAGCCTTTGGTAGCTGATTTTTCGTCTTTGGCTTTTTCTCGGCCAGGCTGTTTTGGCATTGGGGGCCCTTCCCGGGCGGGCCTCAGCTTCTTTGTTTGGGCTTGTGGCACTAAATCGCCGGTTAGGCTCGCCTGTGGGGCATAGCCTGGTGGCTTGCCTGTGAGGGCATAGCCTGGTGAGAGGGGAGGGGAGTCTCGACCTGGGCGAGGAGAGGATTGGGCTTTTTTGGGCCCTTCCCCATCTTCCTTCCCCTTTTATGTTTTTAGGGTTTGTTTAGTGTCGTCAGGGAAACATGACTCCCCTTATCCCCTTTCCTCGGTCCGGACAAGGATCTGCCACTGCTGTGATACAGCAGTGATAGGATCGACATGCCCCCCTCGTCGAAAAAAAAGTTTTTCTGGGCGGGGGGTACCTTTGGGGATGTTGGAACCTTTTTTCCCTTTGGGGTTTCCCTCTGCACTTGTTTATTGGGGGGAAACCCCTGATTGTCGGAGATCTCGGTTTCGGCGGGGGGGCAGTTCCCTCCTTTTGGGAGGTCGGGGAACCTTTTTTCGCTTTTGTTCCTCCCCAGACGTAGGTGCCGGGGGGGGCAGGAACAAAGTCTGGCGCTTTTAGCAACCTTTTCCCTTTTGAGGGCCCCCTTTTTCCTGACAGAGCAAGCCAGGCTCCAGGGTGAGCCTCTTGGCACAGGGGGAAAAATTTGGTGTTGTGTCCTTCTTTTCTTCTTTATGGCCCCCCTGGTTGGAGTCTTCCCCTTGACAATCGGGAAGCCCCCACGACTGGGGTGTGAGTTATCCCCTCCACATCTATGAGATGAGAACCCAAAGTAGCCCCCATCTTGACCTCTTTTCCTCGGGATCAGTGGCGAGAGGTCACTTTCCCCCCATCTTTTAACTCCTTTGTTCCTCGGGAAAAAAAGGGTGGCTTGATCTTTGGGCACGATGATCATGCCTGATCTCGCTCAACCCCGGGACGACAGCCGGATTTTGCGGGGGCCTCAATCCCCTTACCATTTGGTAGGCATTGTCGAACCCTTTGGGTTAAGGGGACCTTAAATTGGGGAAACGCCTTGGGGGTCCAGACTCGCCATCAGAGTCGGACCCGGCCCTCGGCCGTTTCGGTCCGCCCTTTCGGTTGGGGGCTTGTTGTGGAGGCACCAGCTGTTTGGGCTGGTTCAGTGGTGCCCCTGATTCAGTCAGTGGGGCGTCTGAGGGGGCAGGGACCTTCCCTGGTCTGGGTGCTGGCCGGGAGGGGCCAGCACGAGAGTCCATTTGGCAATCTGGGGAAAAATGTTGTACTTATTTATTCGTTTTGTCCGCCATCTTGGCAGCGGGAGGACAGGTATCCTGTGTCGGGGTTTTTTTTTGTCCCCGGAGGACATAAGGCTTCAGGGGGCTGCCGTGGTCTGGGCCTGCACGGGCGTCAACAGTAAGGTCTGTCTGTGGGGGTTTTGGTTTGAAATTTTCCATATACTTGGGAGTGCTTATCACTCAGCCCCCACCCCCCACGGAGCCAAAAAAAGGGAAGCTGGTGCTAAACCAATGTCTAACAGCAACAGGGGTGAGAGGGATAAGCAGCCAATTAGCGATTGCAGGTACAAACGGGGGCGGGGTGGGGACAACGGCACATGATGCTTTACCCTAGCCTCCCGAGGGAGACCAGCCCCATTACCCGCGGGCCTGGATAGGCCGCCTGTCTTGCCAGAAAGAGGGCCCAAAGAGGCGTTTGCTAGCCCAGGGGACTTTGTGCACGGGATCGTCAACTCCAGGGGCTCCCGTCTCCCGCCACAAAAGGGGCCACAAAAAAAACACTGGGTAGGTGTCAACCTCTGGGAGTATCCCAGAGGGGATGCCTTCCCTACAGGACAAACAAAATGATGGGAACACTTTGTCCTCCCTCAGTGGGAGGGGAGCTCTTTCACTTTTTCCAGGCAGTTCCTCTGCGCTCCTCGGAGGGGACCTTACCCCTTTTTCAAAGTGAATCCCCCCTTTTTTTGAACGCCCAAAGGTTTTTTAAATCATTGAGAAAAAAGGGGGTCTGCACCTGTTTCCGCAGTTCCCTTTATCCCTCTGAAAAAAAGCGGCCACAGACTGTTTCACCACAGGAGGGAGAGAAATTAAATTTTTTTTGGAGGTTCCTAGGCAGGGCGGGTTTTTTAGTGGATCCCTTTCTCTCTGAAAAATCCAAAGGAGTTTTACCTCATTGAGAAAAGGGGGTCCGATGTTTCAGTAAGTCCTTCGCCCTCGGAAACAGCCCAAACCCCAGACTGTTTTTATACAGTGAGGGAGGGGGGGGGCGACTTTTTTCCAGCAGTTCTTTTGCAGGGGAGTTTACCTGAATCCCCCTTTCTTGAAACACCCCAAAGTTTCACCCAGGAGAGTAGAGGGGACCTTTACCTGTTCCCGAAGTTCCTTATCCCTTGAAATGTCAACCACAGACTATTTCATCACAGTGAGGGAGAAAGACAGTGAGGGAGAAAGACAGAAACCTGGCTGAAGGCCTGACAAGGGGGCTCTACCTGCCCATCGCCCTATTCGAAAGAAAAAAAGTGGCAGTATCAGATGGTTGCCGACAGTCCCTAACAAAAAATGGCAAAATCTATGACACCGTAAGGGCAGGCCTTTTAAAGGGCCCCCCAGGGCAAACCCCCCCCTGCGGGGGGGGGGAAAAAGGGCGCCCACCCGAGCACGCGCCCCAAGATGGGGTCCATTCACCAGAAGGTGTGCACAGAGTATCCTAATGCCGAAAATTGCATAGGAAAGAGTAGGCCCAGGAGGGCACGAAGCACATGCAAGCACATAGCATCGTGGCACAAACAATGGGGGGGGCGTCACCCTCCGGTAACGCGGAAAAGCCAGCCGAGATTGCATGGGCCCCGGGCGCGGTGTATCTCTTTAATATGTCCATGCAAAAAACCCCCACGATGAGGGGTAGGTGACTCTCTTGGGGTTTGCTGGCTCACCCGCTGCGCCCCGTCCGCCCCCCTTGCCGGAACCGATCCCCCCCCTTCTCTGAATGTCCAAATTTAAAGGGCCGTTCACGCAGGGAGAGAGGGGGGGAGAGGAGAGGAGAGTCCTTCTTTTTTTTTTTTCCCCCTTCATTGCCGCTTTCTTTAGATTTTCGAAGTTCTGGGTTTGCCCGGGCCTTTATTTTGGGCCCCGGCCGTGTCAGCTTTTTATGGCTGCTTTATTTGTTTGGCTGACACTCGGGTTACCTGCGGTGGGGTGCCCGCAGGGGCCCCGGAGCCTGGTGTAAGCATCTGCATAATCTCTTACCAGCACGACGGCTGTGTTGGGGGTTTTTCTTAGGAATTGCGTGTGCACCAAATTTTCCAAGTAGGTATCAGTGTGGCGTTCGCTCGCGCAAGCATGCAAAAACCTCTCTTCACGTTCTAAGGTTTGTATGATCTGCCATGCACAGTGGTAAATAGGCGCATTTTGCAGAATGATTGGGACCCTGTTGTTTTTTTAGAGAGAGCATGGTTTTATAGCCTTTGGGTCTGGTACCAGTGGCGAGGGGAATGTTCGTTTCCCTTTTGTGAACTGCGGGGAAGGAGTTGGCCGCCCCCTACATTTTCAAGTAAAATTTTGGCTCTGAGTATTTATGGGATTTGGGGCATACCCGGCCGTTTGGTAATCTGTCAGCAAGCCCTTTCCTCTGATCCCTATATGGTGGGAACCCAGTTTTTTTATAATTTTTCTACCCGAGCAAGCTCTTTGGCATTGTGCGGAGGTGTCGGAGGTAGGTTTTCAGTGGGTGAGCGGCTGAAGCAGTCGACGGCTCCTTTTGGGGTCTTTGGTATGGGCCACGGTCCTTACCCACGGAGCGGTCCCGGCTCCCTGATAGCAATGCCCCTTGCCCGTAGCGGGAGGCGTTTTCTGTTTCCCCCATGGAATTTTGGGGATCCCTTGCCCGCAAAGGGCCCTGCAGTGTGGGTCAAGGGGTCGACCCCATCCCTCGTGTAATTGTTAGGCTCCCCGGAGGGTGATGGTTGCAATGACCTCTGGGTTTCTGCCTTTTGGCTAGGCGTACAATATTCATTTTTTTTGCTTGCCAGTTCATGACCGAGAAAATCTACGAGGTTTTTGCCCACGGGGGAGCTTGACAAATCAGGGTGGGGGGGTCCCGCCCTTGGCCCGTAGGGTTCTTTAGGATGGCGTATTACACCCTGGCTTGTGAGACAGCCAGGGGTGTTTGCAAAAAGTTCGTACTTTTCCTCTGAATTTTGGTCTTAGGCTTTTGTTCCTGGGGCCGGAGACCTTGATAAGAATTTTGCTGCCGTAGATAATTTGTGAGGCCAAGGGGGGAAGGGTTTTTCTCCCTAGGAGGTGAGGACCTTCGCCCCCCTTGGGGACCCCCGAATGACCCTGGGGGCTTGGTTTTGGGACTGCCCAAACGGTTTTTATATTTTCCTTAATGCCCAAACGAGCGAGGGAGGCTTTGTCTACAATGGGGCCCGACAGTGTACGTAGAATATTTGTATCTGTGTCTGGCCCCTATGGCTTCCACCATTTTTCATGACAGACAGTCTTGCCTTTGTTCGGTCAAGCAGGTTTTCTGGACCTCCTTGTGGAAGGAGAGGTCCCGGGTTTTCCTTTCCCCAAGGTACAGGTATTCCGAACCCACTCCAAGCCCTTCCCTGGATTTTTTAGACTTAGCCTTTAACTCTCTGTCTCAAAACCATGGCCCTTTTGGGTTTTTCTGCAGAGACTTTAGTCTGTCCCGAACATCCTCGGAACCAAGTCCAGACAACGCTGGGCTTTTTTTAGGCAAGTGCTCCCCGGGAGAGATAGCAAAATCGTGCATAGGAATGATCTTGCACCCCCCTGGGAGGTTTAGTTTGGGGTACAGGACATTAGTGTGTTAAAAAGGGGTGGACTGAGAACCCCACCCCGTGGCATTCCCCTTTTTAGTGGCATTGCGGATAGGTGACCTTTGGGAAATTTGACTTGGCTGTTCTATTGTAAATTTGTCACGTATCCAAGCCAAGAGTTACCTTGATCCTTTTTTGGATCAGGGTCCCTGAAGGAAAAAGGGATTGCCAATTCGAAAGCCTTCTCCAGGTCAAGGAATACGACAGAGCGCCCCGGTTTTTTGGGCTCAAGAGGGGCTATGGTGCGCTTTTCTCATGCCCCTGGTGAACCCCTGAGGTGTTCGTGTGGGGCTCCCCTTTTCCATTGAGCCGGTTCAGTAAACCCTCCTTTCCCGGCAGTCTTGGCCAGACAGTGAGGAGAAAGATGGGGCGGATTCCCCGGCCCTTTTGTTTAGGGATGGGAACTTGGTAGCCCTTTTAGCTTGGGTAGGTGGAAGTTTTTCCCGGACTTGTTGATGAGTTTCGGAATGAAGCTCACCAAGTCCAGGCGGGAGAATGGGGTACGAGATCCCGTCATCGCCCGGGGTGAGTTGCAACGGTTTGTGTGATTCTTATTCCCCCAGGGGAAAAGATAACGTCTGAGTCATCGGGTTCGGTGCCCCTTTTTGATGTGAGCAAGTCTGTTGGTTGTAGGCGTTTTGTCTTGCCTCAGTTCGGTGCAGACGTCGCTGCTCGTTCTCGCAGAGAACTCTTGCGCCAGTTGTTGGCCCTGCCTGGGGGTCTGGTGCGTCCCTCTGGGGCGAGCGGTGGTGGCTGTTACCCGGCCATAGCTCGAGAGGGGGTACGGGTCGAAAGACTCACACCATTCAGCCCCTTTTTCCCGCCTCACTCTGCTGGCAGTTTTCCCTTTGGGATCCCTGACAGCCCCCTTTAGGGGGGCTAGGTTTTCGGGGGTTCTTTGCCTTTGGAAAGTTTTTTGCACATGTTTTCCCCGTGGGGTTTACCCCCCTAATTCTCATTGAAGTACCCGGGGTCCCTTTTGACTCCTGGAAAGGCCGGTTTGGATGGTCAGTGAGGTGCCCCAAATGGCATTACAAGTTTGGTTGTACACTTCCCATTTTTGCTCTGTGGGGTTATTGTTCCAGACAGGGCCCAAAGGGGTCTGGAACGTGCCAGTTTGGCCTTGTCGTTTTTCCCTTTGGATTCGGGCGGGTATTTTGGTGGGCCCCTACCAGAGGGTGTTTAGTGCCATAAAGGGCACTAGTGACGGGCTCATCGAACGCCAGCCCAAACCTCCCACCAGAGTCGCAGTGGCCAGGGGAGGGCTAGGACCCTCCCCTCACATGCGTTTGGTCCTGGTGTTTAGGAGAGCGATTCGGGGAATGTTCGAGCACGTGGCTATTTTGCCGGCCAGCCGCATCCGGTGCCCTGCAGGGAGCCAGGATGGGGTGGTGTGCATTTAAGTCACCCCCTTGATCATCGGGTGTGCTGCGGAAGCCCCAACCCGGCTGATGTCTAAGTCTACAGGTGGCCTGCTGACACGTTTTACAATTTCAGGGGTCCCCCCGGGCCCGTTGAATCTCGACGGGAAGAGATTCAACATCTCCCCAGTGCGGGCATTTGGCTATTGCGGAGCAGGAATTTTGCGTTACCCGGGTCATCAGGCCTCTTTTGCCTCGGAAGTGGCAGCGCGTGGGGCTTGATACCCTGAGAAGCGAACAGCTCCGCTGTAATGTCTCCTGGAGCAGGCGATGTCAAGCTCCTTGATGCACTATTTCGTGGAGGATGGCATCCTTGAGGAGAAGCCCCAGATGTTTTCCCCTGCAGAATACTTTGATTTTGTCATGATGTTACTAATTGATAGTTACATCAGAGACATCGTCACATTCGGGTTGAGGGTCGGAGTCTGACAACTCATTGTGAGATCCTCCCCTGCTTGAGGGCTCTCTTTCGGCTGTCAGGCTATCCCTGGATCCACGGGAGGGGGGAGAGCCTTTGGTAGCTCTGACTTTTCGTCTTTGGCTTTTTCTCGGGCCAGGCTGTTTCTTTTGCATTGGCTGGCCTTGCCTGGGCAGGCTCAGCTTCTTCTGATTCGGCTTGTGGCACTGAATCAGCCTGGTTAGGCTCTGCCTGTGAGGGCATAGCCTGGCTGGGCTCTGCCTGTGAGGGCATAGCCTGGTTTGGGAGAGGGGAGGGGAGTCTTGACCTGGGCTGGGAGAGGATTGGGCTGATTTGGCCTTCTCCATCTTCCTTCCCTTTATGCTTTTCACGGTCTGTTTCAGTGCCCGTCAGGGCCCAATTGACTGCCTTATCCCCCTCTTCCTCGGTCCTGGACAAGGATACTGCCACTGCTGTGACCACAGCAGTGATCAGGATCGACATGTCCCCCTCGTCGAAGAACATGTTTTTCTGGGTCTGGGGGACCGTGTGGTGCTGTTGGAACCTTTCTTCCTGTGTTCCTCTGCACTTGCTTTACTTGGGGGAACTCCTATTGTCGGAGATCTCCTGTTTCGGCTGGGGGGCCGCTTCCTTCCTCTTAGGAGGTCGGGAAGCCTTTTCGCTTTGTTCCTCCCCCAGACGTAGGTGCCTGGGGGGGCAGGAACAAAGTCTGGTCGCTTCTTAGCAACCTCTTTGCCGTTTGAGGGCCGCCTTTTTCCCTGACAGAGAAAGCCAGGCCCCAGGCGTGATGCCTCTTGGCACAGTTAGGACATTTGGGCTGTTGTGTCCTTCTTTTCTTCTTTATGTGCCTTGATGCACACCTCAGTATTGTGTGCCTTGCTACAGACCCCACATTTTGGCTTGGCTGTACAGTTAGCCTGGGGTGTCCGTACTTCTGGCACTTGAAACACCGAAGGGGTTTTCAGGCACATAAGTGCGTAGGTTGTGGGTACCCCAGTTACCCAGATCAAGGGTGGAGTTTGGGGGTACCTTTCTTGGTCATCATGACTTGCCTGGTTGGAGTCTTCCCCTTCGAAAATCGGGAATCCTCCACGTACCTGTGGGTGTGATGTTATCACCTCCACATCGTATGAGTCTGAGAAGCCAAGTAGCACCATCTTGACTCTCTTCTCCTCGGGTTCAGTGGCGAGAGGTTCACTTTCCTCCCATATTTTAACTCCTTTGTCTCCTGCAGGAAAAAAAGGGTGGCTTGATCTTTGGCACGATGATCATGCCCTGATCTCGCGAAAACCCCGGGATCGACAGCCGGATTTTGCGTTGGCTCTCCAATGCCCCCAAACCCTTTGGGAGGCATTGTCGAAGCCTTCGGGTTTAACGGGGGCCTTTAATTGCGGGAAAAGCCTTGGGGGTCCAGACTCGCCATCAGAGTCGGACTCCGGCCTCGGCCGTTTCGGTCGCCCTTTTTTGGCTTTGGGGGTTGCTCGTGGAGGCACCCGCTGTTTCGGCTGGTTCAGCTGGGGCTCCTGATTCAGTCAGTGGGGTCGTCTGAGGGGGGGTCAGGGACCTTCCTGGTCTGGGGGCTGGCCTGGAGGGGCCAGCAAAGAGAGTCCATCTGTTGGACAACTGGTGGACAGACATGTTTTGTACATGGTTTTTATTCGTCTTGTCCGCCATCTTGGCAGCAGCATGACAGTCATCCTGTGCTCGGGGGTTTTCTTTTGCACCCGGGGGCACGTAAGGCTTCAAAGGGGGGCTGCCGTGGTCTGGGCCTTGCACGGGTCGTCAACAGTAAGGTCTGTCTGTGGGGGATTTTGATTTAAATTTTCCATATATTTGGCAGTGCTTCATCTACTCACGCCCCCACCCACCACGGAGTCCAACAAGGGAAGCTGAGTGCTAGAACCAATGTCTAACAGCAACAGGGGTGATGAGTGGATATACCAGCCAATTAGCCGATTGCACTGGTACACACGGATGGTGTGGGTACCAACGGCAGCATGACTGCTTGACCCTAGCCTCCCGAGGGAGACCAGCCACAGTGGGGGAGAGGAGCTGACTTTTTTCCAGGCAGTTCTTTTGGCAGGGTGAGTTTTAACGTGAGTCCCTCTACTCTCTGAACACCCAAAGTTTCACCTCAGTGAAGTAAGGGGACCTGACCTGTTCCAGTAAGTTCCTTCATCCCTCTGAAATAGTCAACCACATACCCATTTCATCACAGTGAGGGGGAAAGACTAACTTTTATCCGGTACTTCCTATCACGGGAAAATTGATGTTCTGTCTAGCAGCTGCTATTAGACAGAACCTGGCTGAAGGCCTGACAAGGGGGGTCTACCTGCCTATCGCCCTATTCGAAAGAAAAAGAGTGGCAGTCATCAGATGGTCTGCCAGACCAGTCCCTAACAAAAAAATTGGGAACTCTATGCACACCGTAAGGCAGGCCTTCTAAAGGGCCCCCCCGACACACCCTCCCCTGCGGGAGGTAAAGGTCTGCCCACGTCCGAGCACGCGCCCGAAGATGGGGTCCCGTTCACCAGAAGGTGTGGGACAGAGTCATCCTAATGCCGAAAAATTTGCATAGGAAAAAGAGGCTAGTAGGGCACGAAGCTACATGCAAGCACATAGCATCGTGGCATCAAACAATGGGGGGCGCGTCACCGTCCGGTAACGCGGTAGAGCCGAGGCCGAGATTGCATGGGACCGGGCGCGGTGCATCTCTCTAATATGCCCATGCAAAAGCCACACGATCGAGGGATCATGGGATCATGGTGACTCACTTGGCGTTGCTCGGCTCCACCCGCTGCGCCCCGTCCGCCACCCTTGCCGGAACCGATCATCCCCTCTCTCTGAATCGTCCAATCAAGGACCGATTCACCGCAGGGAGAGAGGGGAGGAGCCTGTTCATTTATCCTTCTTCTGATTGGCTCTCTCTCTGTTCTTTGTCTTCTATTAGCTTCGGCGCTTTTTACTATAAACTCGGCGCCCGCGCTCGCCGCGGCTCGACCAATCGCGTCGTGGCGCGATTGTTGCCGGGCCTCGCGAGCGCGGGTGTCGAGCGCCGAATATTTATCGCCTAAACTTTTTTAAGCTTTTTATTTTCTTACGTTTGTGTTTGTGTTGTTTTTTAATTTTTCTTTCGTTTTATTTTCTTGTTTCTTGTTCTTAACCTTGTTCTCTTTTGGTTTTTATAGCTTTAGGGGGTTGTTATACATAAAAACCCATTTTAATTACCTCTTTAAATAAACAAACTCCCCTAACGAGAGCCCTATCCCGTTTTTAAATCCCTTCCTCTCCCACTTCCTCTTTCCGTGTGTCACACAACCTCGCCCTCGCCTCATCTCATTATCCTTCCATAGCACCAGCGTCCCCCATCCCAAATCCTTACCTCCATCTCACTGGTTTCGGATTTCCGACACGTGCATCTGCCCCCCTGCACCTTGCAATGACCGTGGCTCCTTTGGCGTAAGGAGTGCCAACACGCGAGTGGGGGGGGAGATGTCATGGCCAGTGTTGATAACCCAACGTGGTGAGCAGATCGCCAGAAAACCCCAAATCCCCCCAAAGAAGTCCCTCTTTGCCCCCGTCTCCCGCACAAGGGAAAGAAATCTCCTGGGGCCGACGGTTGCCCCAA